>NW_022987234.1:298953-306570 GCF_010094035.1 Trematosphaeria pertusa | reverse complement strand
CTAGCTTAGCTAGATCTAAAGCTAAGACCTAGCTTCTATAGATTACTTAGATTAGAATCTAATCTATAGATTAGGTTCTAATCTCTCTAATCTATCTAATTTATATTACGTAACTCTAATTATTTCTATAACTTTATACGTAATCTCTTATTCTATAACCTTAGACTTAGCCTACTATTTTCTCTATCTTAGCTAGCTAACTCTATTACTAATTCTGTAATTATAATACTTACCTCTTCTTCTAAAGTATTATTCTAAAGCTCTATCTTATTTCTAGATATAGTATTTTATTATTCTATACTATTCTTATATAAGAGTAGTATTACCTATAGTTCTATAGTATTATATTCTCTCTTCTCTTTCTATCTCTACTATACTACCTACGCGTACTAAGTTCTTAATAGTCTACTATTACTATTATACTAACCTTATTCTATATATAGGTATAGATATATTAGATAACCTCTATAGTACGTATTGTTTTCGCAACCTATATTACGTTATAGAGGTATCTTCTAGTTATTATTCTAAGTATTTAGTAAAGAACTAGTTCTATAATAAGGTGCTAGATTAGAAAGAGGTAGAGAAGCTAGATTAGTTAGTAGCTAATTTATGTTCTTAGTAGTCTAAGGCTAGTCTTAAGATAGAGCGCCTTACTAAGACTTAGTAGTTAGAGCTAGATTACTTACGTGCCTAAGAGGCTCTTCTAGATAAATTCTAGTAGTCTACTAACGCGCGTAGTAAGCGCCTATAAAAGTAGCTAGAGCTAGTATAGTATTATTATAACGTACTACTTTTAAAGAACCTTACTAATATTAAAAAGTTAGAGTAGTTAGAGTATAAGGTATAGCTATTCTTTCTATTATAACCTTCTATTTCTATAGTTAATTCTCTCTAGTTGTTTAACTAGAGTTATCTAGAGAATTCTAGTTTCTAGTCTTCTAGTATTAGTAGTAGCGCCGCTAATAAAACTTCTTAAGTTTTTTAGAGTAGTTCTTAAGGTTTTCTAGAGGTTTCTAAGTATCTTTCTCTAGTAGGTACTCTTTCTACCTTACTTAGTATTTCTACTAACCTTGTATACGCTTTCTATTTAGTATCTCTTTAACCTTAAAGTTCTAGTCTAGTTCTACCTTAGTTTATTTATCTAGTAACGCGCTATTAGGTACTAGCTTAAGTTTAGATTTATAGAATATAGAATATATTTATATTATTAGTAGTAGCTTTAGTCTAAAGTTAATAGGTCTAAGTTGTTTGTTTATTTTAAATAGTTTAATTTTTAGGTAGTTAAGTTTTTTACTAGGTTGTTTAGTGCGTAAGTTTTTTTGTAGAATAAAAACTTTACCTCTCTTCTTAAAGGTTAGTCTCTTAATTCTTTTTTTATTTACTTATTAGGTTATTTTTTCTACTATTTTCTATAGTTTATTATAGATTATTCTTATTTAGTATTCTTTTTCTTTTATCTTTAGAGAGATTATAGCTATATATATTAAGAATTTATATATTCTAGCCTTATAGCTATAATATATCTAATAGAGAGTTATCTCTATAGTTTCTTATTTTACTATATTATATACTAGTTATACTATAGATAGTAGTTTAACCTAGTTATCTTATTTCTAGTTAACGTAGTTTCTTAGGTATTCTTCTAGAGTCTAATTTATTTATTCTATCTAGCTATTAGTCTATAGGTAGAAGCTAGTTAATATTTAGTTACTTATTTCTATTTAGCTAAGTAGCGCATTCTAGAACTTAGATATAAATAGCTTATCTCTATTTATTATAACTTATTCTAGTATTTTATACTAGCTAAATAGTTATTAGCTTACCTTATAAGCTAGTTCTTTAGCTTTAAGAGTTTTACTAGTTAGGTAGAAGTATACGTACTTAGTAAATTAGTCTATAATTACTAGAATAGTATTATACTTTCTTTATAATACTAGTTTAGTTAACTAGAGTAGCTTAGTAATAAAGTCTATAGTAACGTATTACTATAGTACTATAGGTAGTTCTAAAGGTTATAATAGTCTATATAGTTAGTATCTAGTTACCTTATTTTACTAGTATTCTATATATTCTTATACTATTCTTATAACTTTCTTCTTTATTATAAGAAACCTATATTCTTAATATAACCTCTCTAGAGTACGTTTAATTTCTTAGTACTTATATATTATAGTACTATAGAATTTCTAGATAGATTCTATTTATAGTATTTCTAGTACCTCTTACTATTCTTATATATTAGGTAGTTCTAGTCTATTATTCTACTAGTTCTAGATTTCTATAATCTAGCTAATTTATAGCCTATTATATTCTAGAGTTCTATCTAGCTTTATATAGAGTATAGTCTTATATTTTTCTTTTATAGCGCTTACGTAGTTAGCTTTATAGCTAAGTACGTCTACTACTTTATTTTTAGTACTCTTCTAGTATTAGATTATAAAGTCTAGTATAGCTATTATTTCTACTTACCTAACTTATTATTAGTTTAGTATCTTTGTTATTATAAACGCTATAAGGTTTTTATAGTCTAATACTATATTAATAGAGTACTTAGTATCTTCTAAGTATATTCTCTATTCTTTTATTACTACTATAATAGCTATAAGTTTCTTATTATATATATTATAGTTAAGTTCTAGTACTAAGAACTTTCTTAAATAGAAGAAGTATAGTTAATACTTACTATCTTCTCTAGGCTAGCTAAGGTATACCTCTAGAGCTTAGTCTAATACGTCTATCTTAATCTATATTAGTTTATTTTTATTAAACATTTATAATAGCAATGCTATAGTAAACGTTTATTTTAGCGTTTTAAACGCTTATTATTATAGGTCTTTCTATCTAAACTCTTAGTTCTTCTTAGTAACTTCTATAAGAGGTATAGTAATCTATAAGTACTCTTAGATAAACTTTTAGTAGTAGTTTGTAAATTCTAGAAAGAATTATACTTCTTTTACTATTTAGAGTATAGGCTAGTCTAGAACTACCTAGACCTTATCTATTTCTATCTAAATTCTCTCTTAGGTTAGATAGAATTCTAGATAACTAGTCTCTATATAGTAGAACTTACTTTTATTAGAAGCTATTAGAAGCCTATACTTCTTAAACTTCTATAGTATTTTTTATACGTAGTTCTTATATTTTTCTAGTATCTCTTTTAAATATATAAGTATATTATTTAGGTAAGCTATTATAAACCTTCTTATATACTTATATAGAGCTATATTAATTATACTTTAGAATATTACTAGTATATTAGTAAGTCTAAATAGTATAACTAAGTATTTATATAGGTTTTCTCTTATTCTAAAGGCTATTTTCTACTTATATTCTTCTTTTATTTATATTTAGTAGTATTCTTTCTAGATATTAAACTTTATAAACTACTATACTTCTATAAGCTAGTCTATAAGTTCTAAAATTATTAGTAGTAGGTAATAATTCTTTTAGGTTACCTAGTTAAGCTATTAATAGTTAATATATAGTCTTAGCTATCTAATTTTTTTTTAGTATAAATAGTACTAGTAAGGCTATTAGGCTTTAGCTTTCTTAGATATATTCTTTTTATAAGAGTCTCTCTAAATACCTTTAGAGTTTCTCTCTTTACTTATAGCTAAGTAGGTATATTAGTTCTAGCTTTAGCGTAGCTTTATTCTCTATAGGTATCTTATAGTTCTATAGTTTATATTTAGATAGAATACTATTATTCTATCTATTAAATAATAACGCGAACTTCTTATAGTTCTTTTTAACTTCTTAAGGTAGTTACTCTAACGTACTTTATAAGCGAACCGACTATATAAGCGAGCCGACTACCTTTCTCTTAGCAAGAAAATTAACGAAAATTAACCCGTTTTTCTTAAATAACTTAGCGAAACCTTAATACTTTTCTATAAAAATTTATATATATATTCTCTATAGTATATTACACCTTATAGTAAAGTTGCACTAAGATATATTACGTAATTAAAAAGCTATACGTATTTAGGTAACTTTTAAGAAAAATCTAGTTTACTTCTAGTTAATACTATTATATCTTTATAATAATATATAAAACTTATTAAATATAGTATATATAAGTTAATAAAGGTTTCTAGAAAACTTTTATAGAGCTAGCTCTTCTAGGTATCGCGTAATAAGAGGTAGAAGTTTAAAAAAATCTTTTTAGAGTTTTCTTCTCTAACTATATATATATATTAATAATCTAGCTATATAAAGTTATATATTATAAGCTAATATATATTATAAGCCTGCTATATATTTAGAAGTAATAATTTTAAGATAGTTTTAGTATCTTTCTCTCTTTCTATACTATACTACTAAAAAGGCTTTACTTTTAAATAACTACTTAAAGCTTCTATATTATTAGTTAATAAGCTCTATATAGTTAGAGCCTACTACAATTTATATAATAATAAGTTTATATAGCTAGATTACCTATATATATATATAGTTAGAAGAGAAAACTCTAAAATAGATATTTTTTTAACTTCTATCTCTTATTACGCGATACCTAGAAGAGCTAGCTCTATAAAAGTTTTCTAGAAACCTTTATTAACCTATATATACTATATAATATAAGTTTTATATATTATTATAAAGATATAATAGTACTAACTAGAAGTAAACTAGATTTTTCTTAAAAGTTACCTAAATACGTATAGCTTTTTAATTACGTAATATATCTTAGTATAACTTTAGTATAAGGTGTAATATACTATAGAGAATATATATATAAATTTTTATATAAAAATATTAAGGTTTTACTTAGTTATTTAAGAAAAACGGGTTGATTTTCGTTGATTTTCTTGCTAAGAGAAAGGTAGTCGGCTCGCTTGTGTAGTCGGTTCGCTTATAAAGTACGTTATATTAGATTATAGCTTCTATATCTATATAACACTAACGTCTTAAGATTATTTCTTTATATATTTTGTTAAACCTATAGAGAATATTCTTCTAATCTTTACCTCTAGCTCTTAGTAAGCTCTTAGGTAGCGTCTTACTCTAGCCTTCTATGCTACTTTAGGCCTTCTCTAGAGTTCTAACCTAATCTAATTAATATTAGAGTTATATCTTTATAGCTAATCTAGCTCTAGAAGTATATCTATATTTTCTAGTTCTATAATATTATAGAATTATTATTTCTATATTTCTTAGATATCTAATACTTATACCTTAGTCTCTAAGTAAATCTATTCTTAGCTAAAGATAGATAGCTAGTTATTTATAAGTTATACTTAGTATAGCTATTATTTCTCTTAGAATAGTATATTCTATAGTCTTACTAGACTAGCTAAGATATACATTTTTACTACTTTGCTATCTATATAGACTATAAGCTTCTTATCTTCTAATATAGTCTTAACGCGCAGCGTTCTAGGTTTTAGAGTAATAATTTTATCTATAGTCTAAAGAGAGCCTTTCTAGAATAAACCTCTTTCTTAGAAGTCTTCTAGTTTTTTAACTTTAAGAAGGTAGCTAGTACTAACTTCTATTTCTTTTCTACTATATATACTAGGTATTATTCTAGTAAGTATATAGTCTAATAGAGTTATATATATTTATCTTTAGCTCTCTAACTATAGTATAGATATTTCTATTCTAAGAAATACTATCTATAGTTAAGTATATAGTAGTTAGAGTAGTTAGCTATCTATTCTATAGTTTAGTACTACTCTCTATAGTATTAGTACCTAATAGTATACTAGTTCTAGAGTTTAGCGTAGTATACTTTATTATAAACCTTCTTAATTAGTTTAGATATTACTATTTAGCTAGCTTTCTCTCTAGAATATAGGTCTATATACGTAGCTATCTAGATTTTCTTATTATCTAGTCTCTAAGTACTAGTAGCTATCTTAACTACTACTTTTTCTTTTCTACTATAGATTACTAAGAGGTAAGTCTAATAAATATAGTTATATTCTAGATAGTTACTCTTATATAGCTAATATAGTTTCTACTATATATATACTTTAATTTTCTAGTTATATAGAAATAGTCTAGAGAGTTTCTTTCTCTAGAATAGTTTAGTTAGGTATACCTTATAGAAGAGGTTCTAGTATCTATCTCTTTCTATACACCTTAGTTACTATTACTTAGCTTTCTTAGCCTTAGAATAGTTTATAGAGAAGCTCTAGTATATCTTCTAGATATATAAATATACTTCTTTATCTATAAGGTATTCTACTAACCTAGCTACTTTCTTAAGAGCGTTTAACGCCTTCTAGAATTCTTTATTAGTAAATAGAATATTCTAATATACGTATTAGTAGTTCTACGTATTATAAGATTCTACGTATATCTAGTACTATTATACGTTAATACGTTATTAGATTATATCTAGAGTAAGGTATTCTATATATATAGAGTACTCTAGTATAATAGTCTAGACTCTAGTTAGATACTATTCTATGTTAGTCTTATCTTTCTAGTATGTTATATAGCTATTATTATAGCACGCTATCTATAATAGGCTATTATAGTTCTCTTAGATCTTTTTAATTATTTTTCTTATTTTTAGATAGTTTTACGTAAAATATCTCTTCTTGCTATAGGCTAGGTATAGTCTCTTCTTAAAATATTATACCTTCTCTTTAGTTTATAGAGTCTATTTCTCTTTCTATAGAGCTTTAACCTAGTCTAGGTCTATAGAGTCTTCTTAGAATATAGTTTATAGGCGTCTAGTTCTAACTATTAGTAGTATAGAGTAGTTTCTTTCTTATTAGTATTCTAGGTTTCTTTTATACTATTAGTTATTAATCTTTACTACTATCTCTATAGTATTACTTAGATTTTCTAGTTGTTTAGCATGCGTAATATTATTCTTAACTAACTCTTTTAATTCTTTATAGAAGAGTTCTACTAGCGTAAAGTTATTCTAGTCTAGATAGGCGCTTAGCTACCTAAACGTAGCTGCGTATTAGAATACTAATCTAGTTTAGTATAGTTAGAATAGCTTCTTCTAAGCTATTTTATATATATTAACTTCTCTAAATATTCTCTTAAGGTGCTTTATAAACCTAGTCTAGCTCTTAAAAATCTTATCTATAGACTAATACGTTCTTTTTATATTACTCTTATTTTCTAACTAATTAGATATATAGAGTTTAGTCTATATAAGAGCTTCTCTCTTTATGTTTATTATAGCTTCTAGAATCTTATTCTTATCTTATAGAAACGCTATAGCGTTATACCTTAGGAAGAGCTTTATAGCTACTAAGAATACGTTAAGGTTCTCTCTCTTACTATTAAAGCGTTAGAGTAGAGTAATCTTAGCCTAGGTCTAGCGTTTTACTATTACTAGCTTCTCTACCTAGTAGATATCTATCTTCTAGAGTACTATAATAATTTATTAGAGTTCTATAATCTATTTCTCTATAGTTAGCTTTCTAGCCTAGACCTTCTCTTATTAGGTTCTAACTATTAATATAGTTATTCTACTCTTTAACATTAGGTAGTTATTTTATTATAAGCTATTCTCTTAGCTAAAACTAGAGCTTACTTTTATAAGAGAATATAAGAGGTATACTTTAGACTAGAGTCTTTAGTAATAAAGAGGTAGAGGTAATAATACTATAAGTTATAAGTTATAGTAGTAATTTAATAAATAAA
>NW_022987234.1:295310-298298 GCF_010094035.1 Trematosphaeria pertusa | reverse complement strand
AAACTAGTTAGCTATATTATTAGCTCTAAAGAACTTATGTTTTTATATAGTAGATAGGTTTAGTAGTACTAGCTACGCTAGCTTAACCTCTAGTCTTAGATAGAAACTATAATTTATAAAGAATAGAGATACTTCTATAGTCTTAGATATAATATTATTTATTATAAACTCTATAAGTAGTAGCTATTATATCTAAGTATCTTAGTAGAAGTTTATAAAGGCCTAAAGATATACTTTAATAAAGCTATTAACTTACTCTATTTATCTATCTATCTCTAGATAGAATAAAGATAAGCGTTTAAGTATAACTTCTAAGTAGGTAGAAAGCTACGTCTAGAACTAAGAAATAAACTATATATTATAATTAGAAATAATATTATTAAGGTAGCTATAGAGTAAGTAAATTCGTAAAATAAATATATTAGTTAGCTTCTCTATATTAATTCTTATTATAGAGATAAGATAGCGTATTTTTATAAGTTAATAGATTACTACTAGAATATATTTATATTTTTAACTATATAACTTATACCTAAGTAGTAGAGTAATATAATTAACTAATATATTAGACTATACCTAGAATAAGACTAGTAGTAGTTTTAGAAAGTCTTAGAGTAAAAGTCTAGATACTTTTATTCTTACGTATATAGCGTAGGCTTATATATACGTCTTAATATTATAGAAGATTTATAGCTACTAGTAATTATAGTAGATAAGGTTTATAGTTTTAATCTATCTAGAGTATCTAGTAGAGCTAGTATTATAGGTATAGTATAAGATCTACGTATATAGTTTATTATTTAGTAGTATAAATATATAATCTCTATACTAAATATAGTTTTATTAGACTCTATAGTTAAGTATTAAAACCTAGAGAAGTCTTTAAAGGTATTTTAGCTAGCGCTTTACTAATAGGTTCTCTAGTATAGTAATTATTTTCTATACTAGGTTTAATATCTTATATATAGTCTATAATAGATTATTAATTAGTTTATTTATAGCTAGTAGAATAAGTACTACTACTTCTAGTAGATATAATAGTCTAGTTTAGAGATTTACCTTAGGTTACGTAATCTTATTACGTAACCTAGCCTAGCGTCTTAGCGCTTAGTACCTCTATATATAGAGCTTCTTAAAGTATTCTTCTACTTCTTACCTTTAGGTAGCTAAATTTAACTTAACCTACTCTACTAGTACCTCTTATTCTTATAGCTTGTAGAGACCGTGCTACCTATAGCTAACTTACCTAGCTAGGTATTCTAGAGGCGCTTATAGTAGTAGAGACCGCGGACCTAGCTCTTATATTATCTAAAGGTTATTACCTCTTTAGCTAAAGACGACGGCATAATATCTAGCTAAACTAAGTAGCCTTGTTAAGAAGCGTTTACTAATAGCTAATACTAAGAATTAGAGCTACAAGAGCCTAGTCGCTTACTCTAAGAATCTATTAACGTACTAATTAATTGCTTACCTCTAGCGCTACATAAGACTACTAGCGAATCTAGTTAGTAGTAGAAAGATACTAGTACTAAGCTAAAGAGAGCTATTAAGAGCTCTATATATAGAAGAACTTCTATAGAACTTCTACGTACGAAAACCCCCCCCTCTTTTTATAAATTACAAAAAATTAATAATTCTCTACTCTGCTAGCAGAGCTAACAATCTCTCTACTCTACTAGTAGAACTAACAACCTACTACTCTGCTAGTAGCTAAATACCTCCCCTCTTTACTTCTTTCTTAATTAAAAAGCTAAATAAATCTAAACACTATAGAAGAACTCTTGCAAAGCTAATCTAGAGGTAGGACCTTAGCTCTATAATACCTCTTTACTCTAACAGTTCTTAAATCTAGAGTAGCGAACCTGCTAGTAGAATATACTAATTAATATTTCTATTATAAAAACTTTGTTTAGTAATATAACGTGATAACTAATAAGAATTAGAATAATAACTTTAACTAGAAGCTTGTAAGGCTTTGCTAGAGCTTAGTAATACTAGAGCTATTATTAGTCTTAGGTTTGTTTACACTCTCTACCTCTACTAAAGAGCTTTAAGAGCTCTTTCTAGAAACGCTAGCTAAAATTATTAATAAAATAGTTAGCTAATTATATATATAATAAGTATATAAATAATAAATTTATATATATTACTAGATTACTACTAACGCTCTTACTAAGAAAGATAACGTATACGTAAGATATTAGATATAGGCTACTACTCTAGCTAAAAAAGACGCTAAAATCTAGTAACTATAAGCGTAATTAACCTACTCTAGAGAATAGTCTACTACGCTAATATAACGCGCGACACGTTTCTCTATAATACTAATTATACGCGATTTAAGCGCGTTACCGCTAGAGAATTTAATCTTAGGTTCTTGCCTCTCTATATACTAGCTAGCTACACCTCTAGCGTTGTAAGTATAGAAGAGCTAACTAACACGCTCTACTAAGTTTCTAGATTTACTCTTATTATTAGATAGTAAGAGTGTTACCTTTAAGTAGTAGAGAGATAGCTTATATAATAAACTATAAGTAAACTAGAATTAGTATACTAGAGATACGCTAGAGAATACTAAGAAAACTATTATTACCTATATTTGCACGTAAACTAAAGAAGATGCGTACTAGACTCTATTAGTAATACTATGTACTATTAAGAATAGTAGCGTAGTAGTATTCTATAATTATATTCTTAATTAGCTAGAAAGAAGCTATAGAGACTTATATAAGAGGCTAAACGCTTACTATAATTTCTAAAAGCTTTATTACTAAAGCGCTACTAATTTTGCCTACTTCTAGAATAATTTCTTCTATCTTGTATAGAAGCGTTAGCTTCTAGTAGATTAATAAGTAGAGAAATTTTATAAGAAGCTACTAGAGACTATACGCACGTAGTTAGGTATATACTAACGTTAATATATTAATAACTATAATTACTATATAGACCTTACTTAAGACCTTACTTAAGAGCTTACTCTAGAAGAAG
>NW_022987234.1:287573-294245 GCF_010094035.1 Trematosphaeria pertusa | reverse complement strand
GCCTATTTCTTAAAAAAGAATTCTAATACTCTACTACTATATAGAGAGAGTATAGATTATAATATTAAGCTTATAGTAGAAAATACCTTAATAAATAGTTCTCTTTATAGTATATTACTAGAGTACCTATAGTTAGTGTAGAATTACCTAGAGAACTACCTTTATTATAGCTTTATTATTTATAGTAATACGTTATACGCGTTACTAGTTCTATTTACTAAAAAGCTAGGTAAAGAATAGAGGTTCTACGTTAACTATTAAAAGCTTAACGCTATTACAAAAAAAGACGCCTATTCTATCCCTCTTATTTAGAAAACGCTTATACGCCTATTACGCGCTAAGGTCTTTACTAAGTTAGACGTAAGGTAAGCTTTCTACTAGATCTAGCTTAATAAGTTAGTAGAGAATCTAACGTCTTTTTATACGTAGTATAGTAACTATAAGTATTAAGTTCTACTCTTTAGCCTCTATAATAGCTCTACTACCTTTTAGTAATATATTAACAAGGTGTTATATAGCTTGCTAGATAATTTCTATATAGTATATATTAATAATATTCTTATTTACTTAGAGAATCTACTTAAGTATAAAGCTTATATTACTTAGATACTTAATTAATTATATAAAGCTAGGTTATAAGTAGATATTAAGAAATCTAAATTTACTATTAAAAGTACTAAGTTTCTAGAATTAATTATAAGTACTAATAGAATCTAGAAGAACTCTAAGAAGGTTACTACTATCTAGAATTAGCCTATACCTACAACTCTTAAGAGTCTTTAATTATTTCTAGGTTTCTATAATTTCTACTAAGCCTTCTTAAAGAATTATAGCTAGATTGTCCGCCCTCTTACTAAGCTACTAAAATAGAGAGTATAGTATACCTTTAGAGAAATTAAGCTTGTGGTATTTTAGTAGGTTAAGAATCTTATACTATCTAATACTATACTAGCTTATTACTCTTTCTATTATTGTATAAGAGTAGAAACAAACGTATTAGATAGCGTAGTCGCTAGAGTTCTTTTCTAGCTTTAAGAAGATAGTATCTAGAGACTAGTAGCTTTCTTTAGTAAGATAATAAATACTACCTAGATAAACTATAGTATTTACAACAAAGAAATGCTAGTAGTAATTCTTAGTGTATAGAAGTAGCAAAGCTAGCTAATTAGCTTATAAGATCTAGAACCTTTTATAGTATTAACTAACTACTAAGCCTTAGAGTATTTTACTACTAAGCGGGAACTTACTACTAGGTAGGTCTACTAGGTAAACAATATTACTAACTATAACCTTAAGCTTACCTATTAACTAGGTTTAGCTAATATAGTAGCGAACGCGTTATTATAAAAGTAAGAAGAGCTTAAGACCTAAAAGAAGAAGAATTACGCTACCTATACAAGAGCTTTCCTAAGTAAGAAGTAAATTAGCCTCTTAGCTATTAAGCGATTATTAGGTAAGTTATTAGTTCTAGCTACCTAGAGATTAGCTAGCAGTATAGCGAAAATTGCCGCCGCTAATATATTTATAGAGGTACTTTCTACTAAGAATCTATATACTATAATTAATTAGGTTATTATAGCTAACTAATTAGATAACTCTCTATAGCTAGCTTAAGAAAAAGCTACTATGTTAGACTCTGCCTAGAAAATAGAAGACGGCTTATTAACCTATTAGAATTAATTAATAGTTTCTACTATTAACTACCTATAAACGTATTTAATACGCGCTATATATACTACTTAGGTAACTACCTATCTAGAGCGCTAGAGAACTACCTAGTTACTATAAGATTAATATTACTAGCTAGATATATAGAAAGATATTAATACGTACGTAGTAGTATACAAGGCTTACTACTAGAGCTATACTTTACAGGATAAGATGCTAGGTCTTCTAAAGTCTCTACCTATCTCTAAGAGAGTATAGTAGAATGTCTCTATAAATTTTAAGAGCTTTCTCTCTAATAAGAAAGAATTTAACTACGTATATATTGTTGTAAATTAGCTAAGTAAGTAGAGCTTCTCTCTACTCTACTATAAGAAAATTATAGCTTAACGTATAGTAAAGCTATATTACTAATATATCTAGCGTATATATAGTTCTTCTAGGTCTATTATATTAGATTATAGCCTATAGTTTACCTCTACCTTTATAGATAAGCTCTGTTAGCTTATAGAAATTAAGTAGAAGCTCTCTACTACGTACTACTCGCAAACTAATAGAAATATAGAGATTATTAATTAATATCTTAATTAGCGTCTACGTCTATTTATTAACTACTACTAGAATAATTAGTTAGATCTTCTACTCTATATAGACTAGGTATAAGCTATATTACTATATAAGACTATAGAACTAATAGCGTATAAAATTAAATTTAGATACTAGCTAATATACTACTAGAATTAGAAGAAGCGTATAATAAAAGCCTCTACTCTACGTAAGCGTCTCTTGCGCTAGAAAGCTTAGAATTTCGCTAAGAAGTAATATAATACTGTAAAAAAAGCTACTAAAATTATATAAGGTAATATCGCGAAAGCGTAAGCTAGGTAGGCGCTTTAAGTAAACAAAAAACGCTAAGAACCTAATTTTACTATAGGCAATCTCGTCTATATTAAACCTTGTAGCTTTTTAATAGATTAGCCTAGTATAAAGCTAGATTAATAGATATATAGCTCTTACCTAATTATTACTATAAAAGATTACTTCTTCTAGCTCTAGCTACCTGCGTATATACGTATGCATAACGTCTTCTACGCTAATTAGTTAAGAAAAGTCTTAGAGCTATTACTAGAGTAGATAGAACCTAAGTAGCTACCTATTAAAGTTAATAGTAATCTAGAATAGCCTATATATAAAATTCTAGATAGCTATTTTTATTAAAATCGCCTTTAATACTACGCTATATAGGTTACTTATAATTCTAACTCTACCTAGTATAATGCTATAGGCTTTATTAACGCTCTCTATAAGGTAAGAGACTTTTACGTAGTATACCTAGATAAGCTAGAGCTGCTATTATAATTAGATGCTTAAATTAAGGCGTATAAAAAAGACAAGACCCTAGAGAAGATAGTAGAGAATTTAAAACTTATAAGAGTAGGAGACGCTAGGGTAACACAAAGGCGCCGCTAAGTAATTTAAGACCCTGCTAAGCTTATAGCATCGTTTAAGAAGAGAGCTAATAAGAAAGCCGCTCTACTAACGCAGAAATAAGCCTCTTTCTTTCTAGAGAGAAGGTAGTAGCTATAAAAGCGCTTCTAGTTTAAAACTAATACAAATACACTTACTATAAGCTAAAAAGAGATAGTTAAGAGTATAACGCAAAAGTTTTAGAAGAAGAGGGACCTAGAAGACGTATTTTAGAGCTTAGAGACGAGCTCTCTCTGTAAGGGGGGGTAATATAACAGTCTAGTTTAGAGATTTACCTTAGGTTACATAACCTTAGGTTACGTAATCTTGTTACGTAACCTAGCCTAGCGCCTTAGCGCTTAGTACCTCTATATATAGAGCCTCTTAGAGTATTCTTCTACTTCTTACCTTTAGATAGCTAAATTTAACCTAACCTACTCTACTAGCACCTCTTATCCTTATAGCTTATAGAGACCGTGCTACCTGCAGCTAACTTACCTAGCTAGGTGTTCTAGAGGCGCTTATAGTAGTAGAGACCGCGAACCTAGCCCTTATAGTAGAGTATCTTAAAGAAGCTTTATAAGAACCTTCTTATTAAATCTTTTAGATAGTAGTATTATTTATATCTAGTTTTTAATATAGTTATTAGTAAGATTATTCTTAGTAGGTTAGTTACTTAGTATATAACTTAACGCGTCTAGTCTAACTACTTTACTCTCTAGATAATATATAATATAAAAGTTAAATTATAAAAGAAATTTAGACTAGTAGATCTATCTCTAGAAGAGTATCTTTATTATAGTAAAGTATTTAAGATTCTTATAATCTATAATAATCTTAAATAGTTTAGTAGTCTCTTATAACTTAGAGTACTACTTCTCTAAAAACTTTATAATAGTAAGAAGTTCTTTATTATAGATCTTATAGTTATACTTAGTAGTACTATACTTACTTAAGAAGTACGTAATAG
The DNA here is from genome assembly GCF_010094035.1 of Trematosphaeria pertusa. Taxonomy (NCBI): domain Eukaryota; kingdom Fungi; phylum Ascomycota; class Dothideomycetes; order Pleosporales; family Trematosphaeriaceae; genus Trematosphaeria; species Trematosphaeria pertusa. The sequence goes on along the minus strand of NW_022987234.1, from coordinate 290,143 downwards.
AGTAGAGTACGCTAGTATTATTATACTATAAGAGTACGCTCTCTAATACCTAGTTAGAGATATCTATTTTAAGAATTATCTTCTTTATATAGTTATATATTACTAGTACTAGAGCTATTATAAATAATATCTTTAGAGTCTTAAAGGCTTATATATACTTATCTATCTAGATTTATAGTATATTCTTATATAGTAGCTTATTTAGTAGTTAATATATCTTAGAAAAGTCTTAAATAAAATATTAATAAAAGTTAGAGAAGCTAAGAAACTTCTATAGGTTCTTTAGGTATAGAGGCGTTATCTATATATAAATAGTCTAGACCTTCTCTAGATCTATATAGATCTTCTCTAGAGAGATAATAAAACTAAGATATTTTATTTTAGTAACCTTAAATTTATACTTCTTAATATTAATTTAGAGGCCTATATTAATAAGCTATTAGACTACGTTTTAGACGTATTATTAGTATTTCTTTTTATTTATAGAGTAGATAAGAATATTATTAAAGTACGTAGTATAACGTACTTTACAAGCGAACCGCCTACACAAGCGAACCGCCCACGATTTCTTGGCAAGGAAAATTAACGAAAACTAACTCGTTTTTCTTAAATAACTAAGCAAAACCTTAATATTTTTCTATAAAAATTTAAATATATATTCTCTATAGTATATAACACCTTATATAAAAGTTGTACTAAAATATATTACGTAATTAAAAAGCTATACGTATTTAACTAACTTTTAAAAAAAATCTAGTTTACTTCTAGTAAGTACTATTATATCTCTATAATAATCTATAAAACTTATAGTATATAGTATTTATAACTTAATAAAGGTTTCTAGAAAACTTTTATAGCGCTAGGTCTTCTAAGTATAGTATAATAAGAGATAGAAGTTAGAAAAACTTCTTCTTAGAGCTTTCTTCTTCTAACTATATATATATATAGTTAATCTAGCTATATAATCTTATTATTTTATAAATTATAGTAGGCTTTAACTATATAGAGCTTATTAACTAATAATATAGTAGTTTTAAGTAGTTATTTAAAAGTAAAGTCTTTTTAGTAGTATAGTATAGAAAGATAGAAAGATACTAAAACTATTTTAAAATTATTACTTCTAAATATATAGAAAGCTTATAGTATATATAATCTTATACTATATAACTTTATATAGCTAGATTATTAATATATATATATAGTTAGAGAAGAAAACTCTAAAAAGAAGTTTTTCTAACTTCTATCTCTTATTACACTATTCTTAGAAGACCTAGCGCTATAGAAGTTTTCTAGAAACCTTTTATACGTTATAGATACTATATACTATAAGTTTTAGAGATTATTATAGAGATATAATAGTATTAACTAGAAGTAAACTAGATTTTTTCTAAAAGTTACCTAAATACGTATAGCTTTTTAATTACGTAATATATCTTAGTGCAACTTTACTATAAGGTGTAATATACTATAGAGAATATATATTTAAATTTTTATAGAAAAATATTAAGGTTTCGCTTAGTTATTTAAGAAAAACGAGTTAGTTTTCGTTAATTTTTCTTGCCAAGAAATCGTGGGCGGTTTGCTTGTGTAGACGGTTCGCTTATAAAGTACGTTACGTATAGTCTAGAAGATTATAGAGCGTATAGTTAATATAGTTCTAGAATAAGACTAGCGTATTATAAAGACTAAATAGTATAACTAGTAATTTAAAAAGTCTAAATTAGATAATAAAGACTATTTTCTATTTATAGTCTTCTATAATTCTTAGCTTATTAAATATAGTAATAATATTAAGCTTAGTATACACCTTAGTATTATATAGAGTATTAAGTATTTCTCTAATTAATAAAAGTAGGTATTAGTTCTTTATAGTTATATTATTAAGGTCTTAATAGTCTTAATAGATATATACTCTCTTATCTAGCTTTACTACTAGAAGTAGAAGTATAGTATAATATAAATAGAATTTATATATAAAGCTCTTATTTAGGTTTTTATCTAGCTATTTTTAAATAACTTTTAATTTCTTAGTAGAGAAGAGTCTATTCTTCTAATATAGTAGCTTCTTTTCTAGAATAATATTAATCTTATAGTTCTAAGCTCTTATTAGTAGTAGCTTATTAGCTTTCTAGAGAAGAAATTCTACTAGCTTATTCTATAGCTATTCTAGTAGCTTCTTTCTAAGTTCTAACTTAGAAAGAAGCTTCTTATCTTCTAGAAATTTATTAATATCTATTTACTTAAGGCTATAGAGGTAAATAGCCTATTAGTAGTTATCTAAGAAATTATAGAATTAGCTAGAGAATTTACTATATAATTAATTACTAATATATTCTAATAGAATATTAAAATACTTAGCTTTAGTAAGACTAGAAAGTATATTACCTTTCTCTTACTTACTTTCTTAGGCTATCTTATCTAGGTTATTCTATATAATCTAAATAGCTAAATAGCTAGCTACTTATAGAATTAGATAAAATTTATAGTCTTAGAGAGGTAAATATCTTCTATTTTAAGTGCTTTATATAGTCTACTTATTAGTTCTAGAACTAGAATACTAAGCTATAGTT
>NW_022987234.1:210964-287218 GCF_010094035.1 Trematosphaeria pertusa | reverse complement strand
AAGGTAAAAGTTATAGATATAGAAGTCTAATTAATAGCTAGATTATATTACTATAACTATAAGAAGCTAAGAATAATTAGTATATTAGTAGCTAGCTTTATAATATAGAGTATATAATACTTATAGTAGTTACTAATAGATATAAGTATAATATAGTAGTATATAAATATATTACTTATATATCTATTTATAAGTAGTAAGAGTCTAGAGAATAGTATAGTATATAATAGAATATTATATTACTAAACTAGAGAGTAGTTAATAAAGCTATAGCCTAAATAGCTACTATTAATAAGACTTTACGTAGTAATAAGTAAATACGTAAAGTAGAGTAATATATAAATAAGTAGTAATTTACTATTTATAAATCTAAGCTAGAAAGAACTCTTCTTACTAAAAACTATCTATATCTAGTAAGATTATTATTTATATATACTTTTCTTAGACCTCTAGCTATAACTATAGTTAGAGGCTAGTTATTTTTTATACTACTATAGTTAGAAGTACTTATAAATAGAAAAATTAATTTAGTAGACGTACTTATAGTACTAGAGAATAAGCTAGTAAGAGTAGAAGAGATCTTACTTTTAATATAGTCTCTACTCTTATTCTCTACTCTTATTACTTATAGAATAGTTAAAGAATAGATTAGTATTCTAGCCTTAGCTATAGCTGTCTTAGCTATTATAGCTACTCTAGCTAGACCTAGTATTATATCTACTATAGAGGTATCTATAGTTACTAAATAGTTATAAGTTCTATAGCTATTATATATATAATTAAGAGAATAACTAGAGCTAGCTACTCTACTTTATATTATTCTTATACTTTTTCTTATAATTAGTCTTATTATATTCTAGTTTTCTATAATAGAAATAAAGGCCTCTCTATATATATTCTTCTTATAATAGGTATATAGCGTCTAACTATATAGTATCTAGGTCTAAGATAGACTAAGCCTATATAGTTACTAGACTTAGCGTGCTTATATTTATATACGTCTACTTTAAGCGTCTTTTATAAATACTACTAATATACTTCTCTTTTTAAGGCGTTTCTATATAGTATTTAGTAACTTAACCTATTTATTTATTAAAGTTAGTAGGTCTAGAGAGCTTAATCTAGTTTATAACTATACTACTAAGCTTTATAAACACTTTATAGTAAAGAGTAGTAACCTTTTCTATAGCTATCTTCTTAGCACGAGTAGACTATTTCTTAAAGTTAGATAAGAAGTTAGAAAAGAGGCGTATACCTATAACTAGGTTATTAAATTTAGTATTAGCTTCTAGTATCTTATTAGTACTAATATAGACTTAGTCTATATTTATAAATAGATCTAAGATTATAGTATAGAGCTATATATTCTAGTTATCTAGATTATCTAGAATTATATTAAGGTTATAGTAGTAGTACTCTATAGTATTACTAGTAAGAAAGTTTATAGCGTATAGAAGATAGAATAGGTTTATATTAAAGAAGACGCTATCTATAGCTAAGGCTAAATAGACTTCTATTTTCTAATTCTTATATTTCTATTACCTAGTACTTAGGTTACTCTTACTATTAAATTTTAGTAGGTTATTATAATTCTATTAATAGAAGTTATAGAAATTAGTAGGTAGAAAGACTTAAAGAGTAGTAGCTATAGCTTCTATAATATATATACGCTACTCTACTACGCGTAGCTATACTTAAAGAGTAGAGTATTTAGTAGTAATAGTATTATAGTTAGCTTAAAGAGTCTAGAACTAGTAATTAAAGCTATTCTTAAAGTTTCTAAAGATATTATTAAGAGTATTCTTTATTACTAAGGCGTTCTAGTTAGTATTAGCTTTACTAATTATAACTAGCAGCTACGTAGAGTCTTACTATAGACCTCTAGTTTATATAAGTATCTAGAGTATTAGAAAGTTAGAGAGGTTTATAGCTAGAGTTTCTACCTAGTTCTTCTTCTAGATATTACTTATAGTATCTTAGTTTCTAGAATTATAGAGTAGGTTTCTTTAGTTATAATTTAGCTAGGCTATATAGTATATAGTAGAGCTAATAGTAGAATTATATAAACTATTATAGCGTAAATAAAAAATAAGAATTTAAGATATATAATAAGTTATATAATATTAAGCTATAAAGGTATAGAGGCGTAGAGTAAATATCTACTATACTAAGGCGCTAAGGTAGCTAAGGTTATATAACTAAGTAGGCAGGTTAGTACTATAATAGATAGCTCTTATATACTCTCTATCTTTATAAAAAAGCTCTAAAAGCTTTTTCTAGAAAAGCTAAGTAAAATTATTAATAAATTAGTTAGCTAATTACTTATATACTAGATACTAAAATAATAAACCTATATATATTACTAGATTACTACTAATATATTTACTAAAGAAGATACTATATATAGAGAGTATTAGAATTTATAGTAGAAAAAAGCTACTACTTTAGTAAAGATTTAGTAGCTATAAGCGTAACTATAATTATACTCTAGAAGCTAAATACTACTTACTCTATTAACTTAATATATAACGTACTTTATAAATTAGATACTACGTACGCGTAAAACTAGCACGTTACTACTAGATAACTTAATTCTAGATTCTTATTTAACTATGTATACGCCTACTATACTACTAGTAACTAAATAATACTTAGAAAGCTAGAGGTTTTCTATTAAGTTTCTAGACTCTCTATTACTATCTAATAGTAAAGTTATTACCTTTAAGTAATAGAGAGATAGATTATAAGATAAGCTTTAAGCTAATTAGAACTAGTATATAGAAGAGATAAATAAAAATACTAAGAAAACTATTATAGTCTATATATATATATAGATAAAAAAAATATATATATTAAACTCTTTCTATAATTCTATATACTCTAAGAAATAGTAGTATATAGATTTCTTATAAATATATACTTAATTAGCTAGAGAAAAGCTATATAAACCTTTATAAAAAGCTAAATACTTACTATAATTTCTAGAATCTATATTACTAAACTACTACTAACTTTACGTACTTCTAGGTTAATTTCTTCTACCTAGCATAGAAGCGCTAGCTTCTAATAGACTAATAGGTAGAGAAGCTTTATAAAAAGCTTCTAGTAAACTTATATACGTAGATAGATATCTACTAACGTTAGTATACTTATAATTATAATTAATATATAGATTTTACTTAAAACCTTACTAGAAAGCTTATCTAAGAAGAAGCTTATATATCTAGAAAAGTTAAAAAATATAACGTACTTACGTTAACGCTACGTTACGCGCCTACTACTCTTCTAGGTATTCTACTAACCTCTAATAAAGCTCTAGTAATTAGAAAGCTAGTTATCTACTTCTAATACTAGTAACCTAGCTATATAAGCTATAATTACCTAAGTACTTCTACTACGTAGAAAGCTATTAAGAATATTAATCTAGAAAAGAAGTTTATAAAGCTTATAGAGCTATAAGTATCTAAGAATAATATATTAGAATATAAATCTAATAATTTAGAAAAAGCCTAGCTCTAGAAGAAGTCTTTTCTCTAAAGCTATCTACTAGAGTAATAAATCTATATAAAAAGCTATTTAGTAGTTCTATGTTTACTCTACTCTACTAAATATCTATAAATAGTCTTACTATTAAGCTTAGAGGCTTAATTAATACTAGAGTAGGTAGTTATGTTCTAGTATACCTAAAGTACCTTTAGACTCTTAGAAAAAACCTCTACGTTAAGCTATTATATATAGAACTTATTTCTCTTACTAGATATAATAGATAATCTAATAGCTAGGTAGATAAATACTTTAAAGCTAATTTAGTACTAGAAAGCTACTAAATACGTATCTACTTTATATATTATAATACTAGTTACTATAATATAATAATTAGTTATAAGCTACTTAAAGATATTAATATTTAGGTTAACTATAAGTAGTATGTACTAATATAGCTAGATACTAATTAATTAATTAATTATAAACGCGACGCGTTTATCTCTATATAATTCTATTAATTTACTACTAAAGCTTAAGTAGCTTACTAAGCTAATACTAATTACTATAAAGTCTTAATATTAGTAGTAGAAAAGCTAAGAGTATTATAATAAGAGAAGAGAAAATTATAATACTAGAAGCTTTAAGAAAACCTACGTAAGATAGATAGGTAGCTTAAGAATCTTAACTAGCCTACTAGGTTACCTTATAAGCTAAAAAAGCTATCTATTTTATAAGAAATATGTTTAAAGACTAGGCTTAACGTTAATATAGTTAGCGCTACTATCTTTATAATTAATATGTATAGAATAAATATTATAATTAGATATCTTAGTATCTATAAGATAGATTAGCTTATTACTAATAAGAAGAAAACCTCTAACGTACTTTACTACCGAACGCCCTACACTACCGAACGCCTCACGATTTCTTGGCAAGAAAAATCAACGAAAATTAACCCGTTTTTCTTAAATAACTAAGCGAAACCTTAGTACTTTTCTATAAAAATTTATGTATACATTCTTTATAGTATATTACACCTTATACTAAAGTTGCACTAAAATATATTACGTAATTAGAAAGCTATACGTATTTAAATAACTTTTAAGAAAAAGTCTAGTTTACTTCTAGTTAGTACTATTATATCTCTATAATAATCTATAAAACTTATAGTATATAGTATATATAACTTAATAAAGGTTTCTAGAAAACTTCTATAGCGCTAGCCCTTCTAGGTATAGCGTAATAAGAGATAGAAGTTAGAAAAAGTCTTTCTAGAGTTTTATTCTCTAATTATATATATATATTAGTAATCTAGCTATATAAAGTTATATATTATAAGATTATATATACTATAAGCCTTCTATGTATTTAGAAGTAATAATTTTAAAATACTTTTAGTATCTTTCTATCTTTCTATACTATACTACTAAAAAGACTTTACTTTTAAATAACTACTTAAAGCTACTATATTATTAGTTAATAAGCTCTATATAGTTAAAGCCTACTATAATTTATAAAATAATAAGTTTATAGAGCTAGATTAACTATATATATATAGGTAGAAGAAGAAAACTCTAAGAAGAAAATTTTCTACCTTCTATCTCTTATTACGCTATACCTAGAAGAGCTAGCTCTATAAAAGTTTTCTAGAAACCTTTATTAAGCTGTAAATACTATATACTATAAGTTTTATAGATTATTATAGAGATATAATACTACTTACTAGAAGTAAGCTAGATTTTTCTTAAATGTTACTTAAATACGTATAGCTTTTTAATTACGTAATATATCTTAGTGCAACTTTACTATAAGGTGTAATATACTATAGAGAATATATATATAAATTTTTATAGAAAAGTATTAAGGTTTCGCTTAGTTATTTAAGAAAAACTCGTAAAGTCCTGTTAATTTTCCTTGTCAAGAAATCGTAGGTTGTTCGATAGGGTAACCGGTTCGATAGTAAAGTACGTTACACCTTGTACTAAAGTTACACTAAGATATATTACGTAATTAAAAAGCTATATATATTTAACTAAATTTTAGAAAAAATCTAGTTTTCTTCTAGTAAGTACTATTATATCTCTATAATAATCTATAAAACTTATAGTATATAGTATCTATAATATAATAAAGATTTCTAGAAAACTTTTATAGAGCTAGCTCTTCTAGATATAGCGTAATAAGAGGTAGAAGTTTAAAAAAATCTTTCTAAAGTTTTCTTCTCTAACTATAGATATATATAAATAATCTAGCTATATAAAGCTATATACTATAAGATTATATATACTATAAGCCTGCTATATATTTAGAAGTAATAATTTTAAGATAGTTTTAGTATATTTTCTCTTTCTATACTATACTACTAAAAAGACTTTACTTTTAAATAACTACTTAAAGCTACTATATTATTAGATTATAAGCTCTATATAGTTAAAGTCTACTATAATCTATATAATAATAAGTTTTATAGCTAGATTAACTATATATATATATAGTTAGAAGAGAAAACTCTAAAGAAGATATTTTTTTAAGTTCTATCTCTTATTACGCTATACCTAGAAGAGCTAGCTCTATAAAAGTTTTCTAGAAACCTTTATTAACTTATATATACTATATTTAATAAGTTTTATATATTATTATAAAGATATAATAGTATTAACTAGAAGTAAACTAGATTTTTCTTAAAAGTTACCTAAATACGTATAGCTTTCTAATTACGTAATATATCTTAGTGTAACTTTAGTATAAGGTGTAATATACTATAAAGAATATATATATAAATTTTTATATAAAAATATTAAGGTTTTGCTTAGTTATTTAAGAAAAACGGGTTGATTTTCGTTGATTTTCGTTGCCAAGAAATCGTGGGGCTTTCGATAATATAAGGCTTTTAATAATATAAGGCTTTCGATAATAAAGTACGTTACTTCTTATAACGTATAGATTTTAAATAACTCTAGTAGACCTTAATAAACTCTACGCTATTCTCTACTAGTTTATACTATTAACTAGTACTCTATCTCTATTCTAGAAGCTAGAGCTTGCGTATAGAATACTACTTAGAGAGCTAATATAAGGCCTATACGTTATCTAGAATATAATAGATTAATTAAATATAGCGTTCTCTATTTAGGCGTATACTAATAGTAAGCTTAACATAACTATTATTTATCTTGTTTAAGAGATTTGTCCTCGTCTACTCTGCTCTAACTCTAGCCTGCTTAGCGTAAAGAGAACAACCTTAATTCAAAGTAGGCGTCTCCAAATAGCAACGGCAACTGTAACACGCTTATTCTTCTATAGTGGAATTGCTTCGTAACGTCTCGAACGACAGTGCCAGGAAGTCGACACCCCAGAGTCGCGCTATTCCACGATTCCACGTTCAACAATGCTGTGCGGGTCAGCTGTCATATAAATGTGCAACCTATGACAAAGCAGTCTCCTTTACCAATGCAGCTTCCTCCATCAACACAGCCTCCTTCACCAACACAGCCTTCTTCACTGGTGCGGCCTTTCCCTCACTAACGCAGCCGCCCTCACCAATCCAGCTCCCAAGGCTCTACCAAGCTCTCCATTCTTCTCTTCCTCGCTTACGTGGTTCCTTTAACATCCCGCACGTTAACTCCCCGCGCCTCGTAGCTGCTTCAGCATGTCGACTTTGAACGCGGCAATCTCTCGTTGCTTTTTAGTATAACACTTAGATCTCAGTTGATGCCGCGTATTCAGAGATGGCTATGCAATACTAGCTCCTGGCTATTCTTCTAGCCTTTAATGAAGTATGCTCAGCATCATAACGTGGTAGAAAGCTGCGCATCCCGCGGCAGTCCTCCAGCTAGGAACGTACCAGCGTACATGCTCACATGTATATCGCCGAATGAGGTGAGGTTCCCCCAACACACCCCAGAAAAATCAATCAATCAATCAACACACCCCGGTCAACTTTACCTGCGGCCGTTAGAGGCGCAGTCTCTCTCACTTGCCCTCCTCTTCTAGCTCGAAAACTTTACCTACCTCACTCGACCGTTTCTATGAAACAATAAACCTTTCAACCTATACAAGTCCTTACTCAATCAAGATCCACACCGGCGGCACCTGGAACTGTGGGAAATGGATCTTTCCGCTCTTGCCAGCACTCGGCGCCAGGATTCGACCCTTCTCCCGACGAGCCCCACAATCGGAGAAGCTACTGGAGTGGCTGCCGAAAACTCCCGCCAGCACAACCAAAAACTTAGCTCGAGGCTTCTGGATCCTATCGAGATGTATGGCTCTCCGTGCCTATACTGACATTGTGCTGAACTCTACCAGAACATTCTCTGAGCCGTCTGAGCTCATTCGTAATGTCAGCAACATGCGTCCACCATTCCTTTACCGCGTCTTTTATGAGACATCGGCCACACTCTCGAGTTACGTTAGCAAGCATACCCATGTCAAGCATCGAGAGCAGCCGAAGTTGAAACTGAGGGAGGGCAACGCATTCCAGGCTATCAGCAAATTCTCTGCTGCCCGAGACTTGACAAGAGTACGGATGGAGCGCCATTTGCGATGGCAGCAGAAACGGGACCCTTCGTCGTACATATCTGCCTTCAATTGCATTCGTAAGTGTGAGTTCAGCATTGTTCACGCTAGTACTAATTCTCCTCAAGGCTACGCAGTGAGGCGCGCAGAGTTTCACTCGAACCATAGCCAACGTATCGGACAACGTATTTCGGTTGCAAAGATAAGCACATCGGGTCTTATCGCAGCAACAGTCCGAGGAACTCTGGAGGAGACGGTGCTGACTACATGGAAGGATTCACTACTAGGAAAGACTGAGAGCGTCACTGTCACCACGCGCGATGTCCAGATCCCCGCATGGGTGCATGAGAGTGCCATTCCAGATGATGCTGCAGCAATTTCGGTCGAGCAACTGGCCACATCCGGTGCAGTCATGTGGCTTTCCATCACCGAGCTCCGCCTCTCGAACCTGAAGGTGCCTGCCACTAAAGGCCATGACTACGAGTGGCTGGCATGCGGTGCAATTCCAAAGTCGAACATCATTCGTATTATGCCATTCGATGGGACTACACTCCATCAAGAGCAGGGACCCAAGGTCGTTCGAAGTCTGCGCAGCAGGGAGCCCTGGGTCTTTGATTGGCAGCAGCAGATGTGGATCCTCCGTGCGGATGTCCAGAGCAAGGCCAAGAACGAGAGCCCATTGAGCAAGCGCAAGCACCCGCACGACGATAGAGAGAACGGCCAGGGAGCAGAGAAGCGGCGCAAGAAGCGGCAAGCGCTGGACAACGACCACCAGCATTCCCAACCTGACCAAGCGGAATATGTCGATAGCCGCTGCATCGCTTGCGGGAAGCAACAGGAGATCCCCATGTCGCGGCTGCTTTTGTCCCTCGATCTAGCAAGACTTCCTGCATCTTCGAATTCCAGCAACTTGATGGATAAGGCTGACTAGCCATCACATTGGATAGGATATGCACTTTTCGACTTAGCAGAGCATACAGCAGTATATTGGGCGCGGTCATGGGCTTTTCGACCAGCGGATAGGCATATACTGCTGGGTATTTCTTTCTTTTCTACACCTTCGAGCTAGTCTTCTACACCTCTGAAAGCAATTCAATTCCTCATTCATCCCTCTTTCGGTACCTGAGCGATGTTTAGAGACCTTTGAATCTGCATTAATGTCCGTAATGAATAGCTCGGCTGGCGAATCGAGGGGACGGGTTTCTCGTTTCTTATTCCTGAAGCTCTATCCTCAACAACGGGCTCAAATTATATCATATTCTTCGTCGTACTCCCTATTAAAAGATTTTGCTCAGCAAGCATACAACTTGGTACATATCACCACCATCCCGAACGAGCTGACAACATTGCTTACAATCGCACACTCTGAGGGCAAGTGCTGTGGAAGAAGACCCACTCGTGCTTTGCGGAAAGATGACTAGCAAGTATCCACACATACGTCCCACCGTGACAGTTTTCGTCCCCTAAGATCGACAGCCGCGGAGTTGTGTATGCCATGCAGGTAGCCCTGGAGGAGGCTCTGCGAGCGACGACCTGAGCCCCGTGGAAGAGTCGTGAGTCCTTTGAAATTCGAGCTCCTTCCACAGCGGTGGTCCAAAGAAAGGCTGGGGCTAAATTCCCCAACACTTCCGCACCTAATGAGCACGTAGTGCTGAAGCTACCCGCATAGGAGGATTACGATACCTCGACTGCTGTTGAGCCCACTTTCCAGATGCCAGCTGTATACATGTCATCTTATACAAGACCCTTGGTCTGCGTATGCATCAGACCACACCGTCGACGCTCCGATGCCCCGACATTGATACTCTCAGATACCTGATTGAGCACCCTGCCGCTCTGGTCAACCGCTTCCCCTGCCTCAACGATTTCGTTGACTGGCTGCTCGACTACCTCCCTTCACTTACTGCCAGCTTCCCTGGCAGGCATGGCAGTCTCGAGATCCATCATTACACAATCGTGGCGGAAGATTCGGAAGTCTCTTCTCGCCTGTCCGCTGCTGTGGAATCGGCGTCGACGAGTGAGCATGGCCAGATGTTACGAAAGTGGCGATGGCCGCCCTGACCCCGGAGCCCTCGATGAAGCGCCCTTACCGTCGTAGAAACCCAGTCGAGCGGCGTTCCGTGGAGACCGCGCGTAGACGCTGCCAGTGCTCGATCGTCTCGACCCCTGCCTGCGCCGTGTCGGATGGCTTTCCATTTCCTACTGCTGAAGTTGATCCCTCTAAGGTTGAGTGCTCAGAGACTGGCCCTTTTGAGATTCACCACTCCGAACACGGCGGCCTCCACGACTCCGTTACACTTAGTGACCCTACCTCCAGCCCGATCGGTAGACTGTCTGGCTTCGAGCTGGATTATAACAACAACTACGCCGACAACGAAGGGACTGTAATGAGAGAAACTGATAGTACTTCACAATCAGCCGCTGAAGCCCCCGCCTTGGTCCGAAATGACCCCTTCTGCCATGTCACCATCACCATTCACCCGCTTTTGGAGCAGTAGAAGCTGCGCTAGGCGGCCGTAGATCCCGTTGCCCAGGTGTGCAACGACGCGGTCGACACTTGCAGGTGGCGGGAAGCCCGCGTCTGCCCCGCCTTCGACAGTGCGCACGCTGCAGACGCCGTCAGAGCCCAGATTACCGAAGCCACCGATGGAATGCAGAAAGCGGGATGGCTGCAGGAAGCATGCCATCAGGCGGAGATCAATTAGCTGCATTCATTAGGCCATCTCTGACAGCTACCCACATGTCACTCACCCCTGTTTGGATCGTGAAGCTCTGCAAACGGGCGTCCATCGAACCGAATCAATGCTCCCAGCCTCTGGGATATTACAGGTGGAAGCATCTTCCATATCAGGCTCCGGAAGATCGGCCTGTGTAGGTTCCCGTTCGCGTGTCACACACTATCCCAGTCGAGCCTTAGGTTAGCTTGAAGTGAATAACTGTTGGGGCCGACAATGTGAATGCGTTTGCACTCAGCCACAACTATCGCTTTTACCATGGGATTCTATACGGATTCCTATACAATCCTTCTGGAGGAAAATCCTATCATCTCGTTAATCATTCGATTTTCTTGTTCAACAGCAAACATTGCCTTGTCAGGTGCTTTTTCAGGCCGTGTCTTACACTTCTTTGTCTGGATCTCCAGGGTCACACGGCTGGACGGCCGACCTCGTTTCGCGGCAGATGTCTACCCCTTCGAGTAAACGCCCTGGCTGCCTTCCTGCACTGCTGTTTCACACTTCTTTGTCTGCCTCCCACAGTTGTGGGGATGGACGGCACCTCTCGTTTGCAGGATCCACATCTCTCCATATTGGGCCATGCTCCCGGTATCTGGCAAGGGATTTACACTCCTCTGGGCGTGCGAACGCCGGCCATCGTATTAAGGCTGCGTCAAACGCCGCTCCATTGTACATGGTCCAGATGCAGCACCGTGCAACATTTAACAATCCCGACTGTCCACTTATCGAGGTGTGAGGGATGGGAGCAACCTGTCCCGGACAACCAACCCTTATTTAACTCTCCCAGACTTTGCTCCTGACCTTTTTGTCCATCTGGTAGGCCACGGATCCTCACGTCTTCTTCTACTTTGGTTTCACGCGAATATTCACAAGGAAGCGCCTCTAGATGAACACACCAGAGAAAAGCCTCGATAGCGGCTATGCGGAATCAGATGCAGGTTCGCGCCCCATTCAATGACTAGACCAGATATCAACTAAGTCAAGACCGCGCACTCACCAAGACTGGCATCAACCCATGGACCCCGGTCAAGTCAATCTGGGACACTGCACCCCCTCCAACTCCCATCCTTGTGCCTCCTCGAACACACATCCTCGCGCCAGCCCAGCACCATGGTATAGCTACCCCTTGTGCCTCGTCTCGTACCCAGGAGAGCCCACCTGATCTTAGGCCATCAAGTCTTACCATCCCGCCATACAGTGTGCCGACTGAACGCGGTTGTCCTGAGAATGCATTCTCGTCGAGTGCGGAACAAGCTCCCACGGCTTCTCATCCCATACCCCCACCTCAGTATCGCATCGGCAATGCTGTCGTAACTGACTGGACTGACCAATACCCTAAGGTGGACCTGCTACTACCACCGCCGACGCAGGTTGCTTTCCCCTTCGCCAATCCAACACTGGAGTATCCCTTCTATTAGCATGGCCTCCCTCTGTTTCCGGACCTTTCTCTTGCTGGTTGGACTCCTGGAACCCAACAGTGGCTGCCTACATCTGGTTCGTTCCTGGGGGGTTTCCCACAGCATGGTCTTTCTCAGTCCGCCAACTATCAGCTTGATTGCTGGTTATCCACCGCCCAACCATGGCAGCATGTGCCTGAATCTTCACCTTCTAGCACCCATTTTTCACCACATGTGATGCTGGTTGAGCGGGCTGGACAATTTAGCATGGGAAATGAATCTTGTGAGTTCCAACATTGCTGTCTTGGAAGTAAGGGAAGGTAGTCGCGTAATACGGCGTATCGGCGTACGTCGCGAAAGGACGGAGGACGAGGAAGCCAGGGAGCATGAACGGCGAAAGGGGGGAAAGATTATGTATTGGATTGCAACGTAGCCGCCCATTAGAATAAATGTTTCTATGGCCAATGCAGTCTCTTTGATGCCGGGCCTGCCCTTATCCCCAATCTCGATGACGACGTTGTCCGTGTACATGTCAATATACCTATCCATCTCCATCTGTAGCAGTATGATAATGTTCTTGGACTGCTCCCACGTTCATCCGCGGATTAGTGAGCCTCAGAGTCGTTCATGGTGACTGGCTCAACGTCGCGAACATTGTGTACCTGCTCAGGTCCAGGCAAGAGAAGGTTTGCGACCTAATATGCAATGCCGGTGCTTCTAAGTTTACTTTCGTCCCAGGTAGTCATTGCGTGAGGTCGTTATCATTAGAGATAAAGTTCTTCCACCATAAAGGCCAGTCTATCGTCCATAACATGCAACAAGAGTAGAGGGAGGGTCAAGAACCTTCTCCTTATTCACCCTAGATGTAGATCAAGACCATGGTGTTTATCTCTAGCCTGCACTCAGTGTCAGATACAGATCTTCTCGTAGTCAATGCGAGGAAGCGTCGACTGCTTCCGCCGCGCCTTATAGTGTCATTCGCACTATTCTCCCTCCACGTTGTAGGTGTGAAGCAACGCGAAGTACGTTAAACCAGCGCCCAGTGCCTGCAATAATAACTAGGCGGTAGGTGGTGCAAGATAGACAGTGCTAGCCTAGAATGCTTGCTACCTTAGACGTAGTCCGTTCAAAATCTCTGCACAGTCTTTGCGTAAGATAGATGACGCTGCCAATACTAGAGAGATAATCAGCAAGACTCCGGCCCATTTACATACAAGCGTCTCGCAGTTCGATTCTGCGATAATAAATGAAGGTTTCCCAATAGGCGACAGGTTTCCTAACCATTAGAGTTTGTCGAAGGGCTCATCCAGGCTCCTCATATTACCTTGCCTCAGGATCTAAATCAACGTTGATGGCTGCTCGGCTCAGACTACCTCTGTGGTAGGAGTATAGTAGTCGCCTCAGCAAAGATACCGCTTTCAGACTGGGGCGCATAGTATAGGGCCTGCGTAGACCGCCCGCCGTCATTTAATATTAACTGTGGAGCCGGTGTAGAACTTCAAGGGCGGCATAATACCCCTTCCGATCGTTAGAAAAGCTTCGAAAGTCTAGACAAGTTACTTTCCTAGGCTCCATGATCATATGTCCATCAGGCACCCCATTCTCGCGTCCTCGAACATGCGGGCCGTGGATGGGGAGTGTTATATACCACGAACGATTTCCTCCCAGTTTATTGGGCTAGCAAGTTTATTGATCGAGCCTGTCGTTCGATCCCTTCGTCCAAGCTCGCGTCCTCATATCTAGCCATAGCCAAAAATCGATTAGCAGCCTATCCGTCGTTCTCGCTACCTGGGATAGGTTTGAACGAGAATCGATCCGAACACACAGAACAGCAAACAGTCGTTGAAATGATGCGGCGCATGTGTACTGTGGGTAAAGTTCCGCTAGGATAGGAACTTGAACGGCGAAGCAATATCCCTTCAATGGAGAAGAGCCTTGGGTGACCCTCTTATCCCCTGGCCAGGACTTTAGCTTCTGCTTCTTCTTCTTCTTCGGTGGCGGTGGCGGCGTCAGGGTTGGCGCTCGCGCTGCGCGTCACCGCTCTTCATCCTGCTGTAGTGGTAAGGACGGGAGGGCACAGACAACAAGGTCATGAAGGGCGGTTGGAGGCAACGAGGTTGCTCTTGAGTGGTCTGCGATTAGAGGAAAGATGTAAAGGATCCCCATATGCGGAGGGGTATGCAGCACGTATCTAATTGCTAAATTGGTGCGTCTCTGAGTAGAGACATCCTGAGGCTAGTGGCGCTACCCGGAGCCTTTGGTGGACATTTTCAGAGGCTAGAACTCGTAACTCGTCCGAAGATATTAGTAATTAGGTATCCCGGTGGCTAGCAGTAGCCCTGGCCGGCGGCGGGCGATTTTGGAAGAGTACATCACCAGATGTTGTGAAATGCGCCGAGGCTCCGGTCTTGAGAGCTGCGTGAGCGAAAAGCAGCGCCTGATGCGGCGAGTCGTCGCGTGGATATATGCGGCTGGAGGACTTTTATTGTAGGTACACTTACTACAAATGTTCTATAAAAGGCGGAGCCACTACGCTATTAAATTCGCGGTCCGTACGAGAGCTCTCATGGAGCGAGGCGCGGCGCGATAGGCACAAACGCAGCCGCCGCAAGCCCCTTAGTATCTCGACGTCTCACATTAACCGCTCAGCGAACCCCCATCTTCTTCACTAGCCAACCCTGATTAGAACTCCGCTGATCGTCCCCACCAACCTTTATCGATGCATCTGCGCCCCTGGGTTCTCATAACAGCGGCGTTCGATGATTGAACTAAGCTTCGATTATCATAGAGGCGTGCATAAGAGCCGTCGAGGCTGACGCGGCTATGTGATGGGAATGGAGAATGGAAGGTGTGTTGAGGCTTAAACGCCTCTGGGATCTACTATTTGATTTCGACAGGACTGGTTCTCCTTCCAACTAGCGAAAGAAGCTGCTAGTCTCTCTTTATCGCGAAGAGCCTGCCGCCAGAAGACTAAGCGCTCGGCGGTGCGCTGATCAACGCCGTAGACTAGATTGGGCGGGCGCTAGGTCTCGCGATCTTAACCTTTTCGCAAACCGCACTCTCGATTTGTCTACGTACACTCTCCGCTTTCGCAGAGCCTGACGCAATTACTGGCGATAATGTTGTTACTTAACGGCGCGCCGATCGATCCTCACGACCACTCACCCTAGATGTTGAGGCAGTTGGCTTCTACCCAGGGTATTCGTCTCGCGTTAAGAGCCGGGGGCCAGGGACTATCGCGTCGAAGAAGATTGCATCGGAAGGCTGGAGAGCTAAAGAATAGTTAGAGACCGCGACCGACAAGCGGTTAGAGAGGAAGCCTTACCCTTTGTATAGTAATGTCAATACAAGTAAAGCGTAATAAGGTCGTGAAGCTTAGCGGAATCTATGCTTCCGCTAACTAAAGTCGCTAGTTTCCGGCGCGCGGCAGAGTGTGTAAACGCCGCGCGTCGAACAAGCCACGGCATAGAAGACGGGAGCGAACCGAGCGCAGCGAAACGCCGAGGTGTAAGGAGGGAGCAGTAGAGAAGAACGTTGCGAGCAGATTCATACCTGGCAAGAGCTTGCAAAACGTCCGAAGCAGTCAGATTGTGCGACTGCGTACAGGAATATTAAAGAAAGAGCTAAGAGGTTGTCGAGGTCACGGTCTGCGGGGGTGCGGGTGACGTCGGGGCTTTCGCTCTGATGCTCCGACGCTCTGACGCTTGCGTAGCCCACGTTCGGCACTTCCACCATCATGAGCACGTAGGCCTAAGGTAAGCTTGCCATACCACCGAATCAGCACTCGAACCGCGGTCTTCGTTACCTCGACCCTCCAAATACTAGCAGCCACTGTACCTATCAGCAGTTGCTGTTTCCAGGCCCATGTCGCATCGGTGTTGCTCGGATCGAGTTTGGATTAAACTCAACTCGAGCTCCGGCTAATCCCGCTTCGTCGCCTTGTGTTCTAAGGCGAAATCGCATACGGGTAACTAAGAGCCTAGGCGTAGGATGCGATAGGGCACCTCGTGTATATTGTTATTAGAGCCCGTAAACCATTCCGAGAATACATCACGAAGCCTTTCTCGATTAGATAGATGCTTAGTGGCTCTACCTATTGTCCACAGAGTAATGACTGACCAATAGTAGCCATACTCTAGGGATCCAAGCTTTCGTAGATCCAATCGCGAACTATAAGTCCCACTCGCTTACGTTCCCGAAACGTCGCTGTAAAGAGCAGTTGCGTCGCGGTGCTAATCTGTGGGTCCGCTAGGGTTCATGCGGTTGTTGTGGATTGATGTTCGAAGTCCGCCAAGCTGTCGTTGAAAGAGCGGGATTAACCGCCGCACATCGAACATAGAAAAGGAGACCACTTGGATAACCATTCCACGGCAGGAGATTTCTCGAGGTGTCAACCCTGGATGTTGCGGAAGTATCCTCTTGTCTGCTCCTGAACCATTCTACCCAGGAGTTACGAACCGAACAGCCCTGAGAAGCATGTCACTTTCGTCCGGTGGATACCTCGTTCGACGTCTCCCGTTTCTGGCCCCAAGGCCGCTTTTACGAGGCCCCAAGGTTTCTCACTGGCCTTCGACGTTGCCTCAGTGGGCCCCAGTATCACAAGGTGCTGTCGAAGCTGAGCTAGAACGGCGCATCTACCGTCTCGACGCAATTCTCCGAGTATCTAATAGCCATTTCAGAGACCGATATACCGCTTCAAACCAAAGCACCCCTCTATCGTCATTGGAGCCATCACTCATTACGAGAACGCACCTAACCCATTCCAGCTCCTTTTTCCCCTGCCCACGGCTTCGCCGGGGGTCAAAAGAAGTCAACCGCATTGATACAGCCGGCCCCCTCACGCCAACCACATCTTCGAGGATCTTCCATGGACATCTCCATGGAGAAAGGACCTCAGCAACCGCAATCCCGATGGACAATACTGCTAAGAGGAGCACGGCTACCCACAAAACCATGGCGGGCTCCGTCCATGGACGCATTCTCCGGCCATCCTCGAGGACATCCGAGAAGATAGCTACGGAAAGAGCCGGATCTCCGTCGCCGTGTTCCTTGGCGAGCATCCCGAAAATGGTCGCGCTCCTCGCAGGGCATTTCCTGGCCTTTCATTACGCACAACGACGGACCCTGCTTGCCCAAATGATGTTGATACTCTGTTGGCGCGCTTCGTAGGCCCGTTTGGCTCGTTCCTTGCTCTAGCGGAGTCGAAATTTTGCGTGCAGGGGGGTGGCTGTGGCTTTCCTGCCCTCGTGAGACTCGTTCATTGGTGGGAGACACGTGGTTGAGGAGCTTCTCTGCTCGTGGGCTCGTTAGTAACCAGAGGCAAGTTATGCATCTAGGGGTGCTAATATCACTAGACAAGTACACCTTAGAAGTTGGCGACACACGTTAGATCTCATTCAATCTATCAGATCTACACTATACGCTTCTCAATATCTCCGCGCCATCAAGCAGGCGAAGATCCGCGTTGGGGACGAAGTCCCATTGGAGAACTACTACAGCATTGTATACGATTAGCTGTTCGAATAAGGATTGTGCCAATCACGTCCTCCTGGCTCTGAGCAGACTCTCCGTTGGTGTGGGGGTACGATTACGAAAGGGCAGTTTACGCCTTCAGCGATGTTTGATGGAGTGTACCATCATCCTCGTAAAGGTCCGGGATTATATGTCCATTCCAATCCTCACATCTGGTCTAAGGCAATCTTTCTGGCTCCAACCTTTTCCCACAACTGGCAGCTCCAACTTATGAATTGTAGCGAATCTGTCCTAGGAATAGTTCTCCTTCAAGAAGGCCACCCAGATTACATCCTGAGGCCATCCAAATCACATCCTGCGGAGTCGTTAAGGTCTTCCAGGAATTCCCCGAGGCGTACATCTATCAGCTACCTTGAAACGAAGGAGCCAGCACCACGTATACGGAACCTTGAAGCAATGCACGCACCCAAATCATTATGCCATTAGATTAGATATTCTCGAAACTGCGATCTCGAAACTGCGACGGATCCAGCGCCGTTCCATCACCACACTCTCCGCGACCAAACTTTCCCTAGTTGTATATCTATCTGGAATATCCACTTTATAAATTAATACTCTAGCTTAGTCCGTAACTCTAACTTTATAACAGCAAGCAAGTCTCCATCTCGTCCGCTTCAACGCCAGCTGGATCATTCATCCTCTTCCTGCGCCGCCCTTCCGAGACTGCGACTGGATGACACCTTTGTGGTCCCGAGTGGCTTACTCGAGCGGTTGGAAAGCGTCAAAGGACGTCGATATCTAGTTTGTGGGGTCGTTGACATTGTGGGAAGAGTCCATAGCAACTTGAGGACATGGAGAAGGAGTTACAGCCGCCTGGGATGAAGGCGGCGTAAACAGTGCATCTCTGGCTTGCTACACCTGTTATTAGTCTCAGTTATGCCTTCACAATTAGGCCTGTTGCTGGTTTCCCTGCCAGAAGCATTCCCACATTAACGAATAGCTAAAATAGTAAGAGTACACACCTCGCAGAGTGAACGGATAGAAGGAAAGCCAACTAGCGCAGCATCTAGGAATTCGCTACTCCGCACCAACGAGACAGAATCCCTCTTGTAATTACCTACCCTGACGCTCTTCAGCGTACTCTCCCACTACTGGGGAAACCTATACGGCTTTTTTAAGCACCTCTGGCTCCGGAATATCCTCCCCTAGAGAAATATTCTAAGTAAAGCCAGACAGACGCCACAGCGATTTAAAATCCGCATTAATAAGACAGAATAGAAGAATTTTAAAATGATTATCCTCCTCAGCTCACACACAAGGGAGGTAACCACATCTAGCTCCCATCTCTGCTATTAGTTAGTGAAAAGCTCCACCTCTAAACCGCGTCGTACATTCTTGCTCTATGTCTGCCCCTCACGTTGGATCGTATAGCTCCGCTCACTCAAAGAGAAGCGTACGGAGCCGTGCACGTGGATACATGCTATACATGCATGCACATCAGTTAAATCAGCATGCTGATGTTGTAGTTGTAATGCCTATCAGATAGGCGCAGTTAATTTCACTTAGACCTAGACCTATTCGCCGTTTATAACACGATTACACGGTAGAGGCGTTCTAGATATTATAGTGGGCTTGGAGAAGGGAAGAGTTCGTTAACCTTTTCTCGCCTTGGTGCGAGACTTAGGCAACCACATCCACATACTATTGAGGACTTCAGCCTCCCTCTTGCGAAGAAAAGCCGCCAACTTATACATGACTAGTCTGCAGTTTTCTTGATTTCATCCATGCCGAAATTTTGCGTACCCCCCACGGGCGTCTGGTAAAGCGAAGCGCATGCCAACAATTCGACCAAACCACCACCGCAACGAAACACGCCGCATTTTGCAACCCACACCTTCAAAACGCATTCCAGTCTCTCTAGAAGCCATTCCAAGCTAAAACAAAAAGACCCCACCGCGATTTAAAAGAAAGCCACCCAAAAAAAGACATCCCGATTAGAAAAAAACGGCAGACGGAAAGGACAACCCAGCCATGCACGGCCGAAATTGTCCTTCTAAATACTAGACCCTAATAACCCTAAGATGCAAAGGGGGACTTCGTCTAGCACAAAGTTCCTGTAAAGCCACCAACTGTCATCTGGCCACTATGGCGGGGACTAGAGTCGAACTCTAGCGTAGCATGGCGTGCACGATTAACTACAGTAGCAGGGCCGCCTAGTCGTTACTAGAATCCTAGCATAGTCTTTGCGGCTAGTTATGTTCAATGCCTTGGCGTTGAACCGCTAACTGTGCTCATGATAAAAATTAAATAAAAACAGGCTAGGTTTATTTAAAATATATACCCAAAATGGCCGTACCCTTAGATTCGAAGAGAATTCCTCTGCGCGGCGTCTTTTCGCTTCGTCGTCATGCCTGGCGATCTTACGGGCAATGGCATGATGCTACTAGGAATGACGTGATTGTTCATCGTCGTAGAAAGGGGCAACTACTCTCACGATCTTCGATCGTTTAACCTCGATGATTCCGAAGTCAAGGATCTCGGAATTACGCCGGAGGAATATCTGCAGGAACATCAAAACTTCGGACGAAAAATTATTCTAGCCAATCAGACAGCCCGCGCCCTGCAGAGGCTGCACATCGACGAGGACAACGCCGTTCGCCAAGTTTACGCCTAGAATTGATTTCTAATCGTGGTTCGCAGTGGTGTAGGCGGTGTTCGTGGGGAACCGCATGGCATGGTTGGTGTTGGGAATATGAGGGATGCACGTGTTAGCAAGCCCGCGAGGAGCTGCGGCAACTAATTCACACCAGAGCTCGCGTACCTGCAACGACTCCCCATGCAAAGGCTGCGTGGCTTTGTACGACCGTCGCATACGTTTCTAAGCAATTCTAGCGCGATGTCAGGTAGAAGTACTGCGCTCTCGGATTATTTTCGTTCGGGGTTTCGATGTTCGAAATCGAGCTTGGAAATCGGCGCCATGGAAAACGGCCATGGAACAACTACGCACCCCTACTACTGCTTACCATTACCAAATACACCATCGATACTTTAATGTGGACTTTATACATACCGTAGTGCGTTTAGCAGTAGTCACGTATGCATCTTCGGCGCAGCCGTTGTTGAGGTACCGCATCCCGAATGCCCTGTGCGCGTAGTGCAGAGTGATGAGGCCGCGCGCGTTCGTCGTCGGCAGAGCCTGCAGCAAGGTGCAGGCCTGAGATCGCGATAATAAAATTCTGTGAAATCACGGGCGACTTTTGCTTCGTGCTATTGACTAATCCTAAGCAGTGCAGAGTGGATGATGGTGGTGACGGCGAGCTTGGGGTGGTGGCCGAAGGCTAAATTCACGACGAGCGAGCAAGAAAACCAAAAGACCGACCCGCCTCAACGCGCGCCCGCATGTACTCGATTAGTTCGTCTCGCTATGCGCGTGCTAGTATGGGACGTGCGGAGCGCGTAGGTTGCCATGAACAGTTTCCATGGGCGAAATCCATAGGCGAATTCCATGGTCGAGCTGGCAATTTCACACCAATGCGAGATTTGAACGAAACACGGAGAAGACTCGATAAATTATGAACTTATAAGAGTATGCAGCACGCTGTTAGTCCTGCTCCTGCCCATTAGCCTTGCGTGTCGCGACCTGTGTACCTAGGACCTCTTGCGCCGAAGCTATCGTTTCCGTCCTGCCCTCCAGCATGCCACCGCACCGCGAAACGCCAGCCCGAAAGGTTACCCTTTCCGCTTGGATTAGCAGGTGGGTAAGGGGAGGGACTCGTAGCAGAACTAGGTAAGGAATTAAAGAACGTGATAGTTGGCGGTAGCGGTGTACTAAACGTAATTTCCGCGGAGGACTGCGACCTGGAGGCAAATTGGCTTCAGATTAACGGCGGCAGTAGTGCACCTTTAGCTCGATAATGTCGCTGCAGCCTCGACGACTAGGCTTCCGTCGCTAGTCCGTTTATAGAAAGGCGGCATTCTGTGCCTCGGCAAAATCTTAAAGCTTAATCGAACCTTACTACAGCGACAGCAGCCAACTCCTACGCAGCCTAAACGCCTCCCCTTCTACTAAAAACCGTAGCCTTGACTACGTCGTGAAAACCCACACCGTCCCGGCGCTACTAAATATCTCGTGGTTTGAGGCCTCAGCAACGGTTCCGCGGGCTCGCAGCGTCTCCACACCAGTCTGGGGAGCGCCCTGCTACCTTGCTCCCGTCCATCAAGCTATGTACGGGACTCTAGCTTGCAGTTTCTCACTACTATTAAGCTAATAGTCTCTTAAGACAGCTGCCTCTTCCTCGAAACTCTGTTCTTGACTGTTAGCCGCTTATAAATGCCTTCTGTCGTCGGCGTCGACGATTTCGAACCAACCCCCTCCTTAAATGTACCGACTTTAACGACGCACTTTCTATACACTGTGCCTATTCATGACCTCTTGGGATAGTAACACAATGTGGCGGATAAGGATGGAGACTGTTAGACAAATGCCGCGGAGAGAGCATCTAGCGCTAGCTAAGACGGACATTGCCGAACTAGTTACGTAGCGCCGCGGCGTCGAAGGAGATTTAGACAGCGGCCTCTATTGGCCAGCGCCGCGAACATTCCTGCAAGACAGTGCCAGCCCAGGCTAACTAGACAAGGGCCTAGCTAGGGTCCGGACAGGGACTTGCTTCGTTTGGTACACCGACCTAGAGGGCAGTAAGACTCTATCCTATCCGCCGTACGCTATCGCGAGCGTTACCCATGCCCTAAATCGAAACACCTGCACTTGTCAGTTAGCCTGATTGAATCCCTCGATTATTGCAACTCTAGACCCCGAATTTCCCAACCGCGGCTGAACACAGTCGATATTCCTGGAACTCGCCCTATACTCCATGATTACGGCGCCTAGAAACACGTTGGTGGCGAGATTGTTCCGGTCTAGATACAGAACGTTGGACGAGTGGCGCGGTAGGTTGGCCAGGCGATGGACAACTTTGGTCAGGACCTGGGCTGAGTGTGCGACTGTGGTCCATATTGCTAGAGACATGGATGGACCTGTTGTGGGGCTGGTACAGATGGTTCGGTCTCTCGAGTCCTCGTTAGCACGTCCGACCTGCGCTTTACATTTGACATGGATGGCTCAACCTTTTTCCGGCCGATAGCACCCTCCAAATCCCTCGAACCGCAAGTTGCGACCCTCATTCTTGATAGGAAGCATTCGGTTCCCAATGAGGCTTTTTAAGCTCAGCGATATCCACTCCATAGGCAAGTCGGCTCTCTCTTTCCTTTGGCTATTCTCTCGTCTATAAGGGTTGACTAATTACCTTCTAGGAATATTGAGTCTCGAGCTGGTGCCTAGCTACTTGTTCACCTTATGCCCCCGTGCCATCGCCGCTACATATCGTATAACGTAGCCGGCTGACCTAGCTGGCGCTTCGGAGCCTGCCAGAGAAACAAATCACGGGCATATTTGTTCAGCCCTGGGCAACCGCTCGCTTCAATGCGCGCAGCAACGGCGTGCGGAGTCTCCCTGGCAGCTTGATTGCACGTCGTGTGATGGACTAATCTTGGTAACACTCCTGGTAGTCCCTTTGGTTGCTGCGTTCGACACGACTTTTGCCTGCCTTTTCTTCGCTTGGAAATATGCGCTGATTTCCGTATAAGCAGGCTTCCTTAATTACCCAACCCTTATGTCTTCCTATTGGCCGGCCTTCGACTATCGCGAAGCTACTTTAGGTCTTACTCGCCTCCGTCATCCACCTCAGGGAGCACGGAGTAATGGGTAGAATGGTTACGACGTTCGACGTGAGTGTGTAGGTGACAAGAGACTCGGAGCTAGCCACGTACATCGGCGTCGAGGTCCCGTTGATGGTCGCCGACGAGGCCCCAATCGAGCATGTATGTATGGTTGATATAGACTCGCAGTAGTTCTAGAAGGACTACTAGACACAGGTACGCCGATGCCTGAGGACATGAAATAGTCGCCAGAGAGATGGGAGAAGGTGTACGAGCCTGCTCTTAGCCAGATAGCCACGACTAAGAAGCAGACGGCGTAGGCGCTCATATTAATGCACTCGTTCGAGGAGTTCCACTCTAAGATAATAGAGAACATGGAGAAGTGGTAGGGTGTTAGCACCCTGTTGGACGTTGTTAAAGTTAACCACGGTACCTACAAGCAGGAGACGCACTCTTCTAAGTCGAGTATTCGCAAGAGCAGTGGCATGACCGTATGGGAGCCTACATATGCCGAGGTATCTAAGCCTTTATCTACAAGAAGGCATAGTAATGCAGCCTGTCCTAAACCTGTAGCAGGATCACCTACAGCTATATCTCTAGACTTAATCCTGACATGGACTGTAACATCTGTACCTCTGTGGCCACTTGTAGAGGTCTATTGGGAGAATGTAATCGACCTTCTCTCCCCTGCAAGAGATCCCCCACTCTTGGCGTAATCTCATTACAGCTAGGAACAAGTCCGCCCTTCTAGAGATTCCGGAGCACATGCAGATGTATGTCGAGAGGATGATGGCGAAGGATGAAGACTGTGTGGAGACCGAGCTCGACAACCAGATAGAGCTACTCAGGCCTTGTAACTATCCTGAGGTTTTCATAAGCTTGTCGATGTAAGTGTCTAGAAATGTGCTCTACTCCTCGAAAGCATAGATAGATAGCAATTAGACAAGAGAGCTGTTACTAACAGCCGACCTGGGCACCATGTCTTCCATTACTCTCGCCCTCTCCTCATCACGAGTGTTCCAAGCCATGTGTTACCGCTCCAGACCACCTTTTACTAGTCCGCAGAAGGTGGAGAATACGATTCCTGTAGGGTGGAATTAAAACAAACCTGCGGAAGTGCCGTGATAAAGCATGACAAGCGCAGTGCCGCGGAAAAGCGTGGGCTACTAGCGCCCTTCTTTGGCGTGCGAAGGGTACACTCCTGATATTGCGAACCTACATTGTATAAGCCCCACACCGACCGAGGCTTTAGAGAGACCAGAACGCCTCAACAGACTCAAGGTGCTCCTAGCCGCATTACTCCAGTTACGCCACGCCAGTTAATCGATCACTCGCTTATTATCCTCGACTTTGAACGCTGCCCTGATACCCAGTGTTACAACCGGAGGAGGGCTACACCTATAGTAAACTCGCATTAAAACATTGGAAGAGTCACACACCCACCTAAAACGGCGAGGCTTGAGCGATAGGGCGACCGTCTGGGCTTTCGACACAGGCTAGTACTGGCGCAATAAAGCTCGACGTTTTCGGAACATCGCGCTCCCCACCCCTTCTTCTCTTTATCAGCCACTATGCCTTTGAGAATCGCCCTTGTTGCAGGGCTGTTTACCTCGTATACCTCAGCGCTATCACGTTCATTCACGTCCATAATTCTGGTCCACAAGGAGCTTCCTTATACTTGACAGCTCTCACACATCCAAACACTTAAGGTGAGGAATTTCCCTTTAGCTGCGGACCGAGTTCTCTACCTACGAAAATTTAACTTTTAGACTAGGTCATGAAGCATATTTGGCTAAGTATTCCATATGCAAAATTTCGAGCTAGGGGCATGTGTGGATTCGGCGTTAAAGCATATTAGGCTGGGTGTTCTAGGTATAAATGCCAGATTTGTACAAGTTGAGGGTAACAGCTAGAAGAGCCTACTATATAATCCACTAATATAACTTTGTGATAGGCAAACACTAACGCGCTGTCGTGGGCGAATACTTGTAGCGCTGCTGTCCTCGATTCGTTCACAGGGCCAATCGTCTGCGTTCTGATCTCCCTGCTCGTTTCAAGGAACTGGATGAAATTTGCTCGGTTGCTTGAGAAGATCTGGTTTCGTCAAGTCTACGGCATTCTTGTGTCTCTAGTAGTGGGAAAGGTTGTCCGTAGATTAGTAGCATGTTTCAGATCTTAGTGCTAGGACAGCGGGTTACGAATCACGTAAACGTCCTTAACATCTAGTTTGCAACCAGGTGATATGCTAGTAGTAGGCACGAGCTTCTTGGTGGACATCTTCGTAAGCCGAGTGTGTTAGTAACCCATGGGGAATTCACAGAGAGAGGGAAACGGCACGGGTCAGAAAGATTGTCGGCGTAGCCTTTTGTACCGTATCAATTTCGCTACTGGGCTAGCAACACCAAAGAGCTCTCGCGGTGGTCCGGCACAGCTTTGGCTTAGATTCGTGGCATGGTTCGACAGATCCATGCGTCTTGAAAAGGCAAGATAAGAATAGTTTCTAACTTGCTGGGAGCAAATGACGCACACCGTGGCTGGAGATCCTTTGCTCGACCATATTGGAGGTGGACTTGTCCAGGAATAGACCGAAGGATGAGGTGAAACGGTTGATGAACTGGGAATATCGTCCTGGTAGTCGTCATAGGCGCCTTGCTCGTGTGCTAGTGGAGGTAAGGCTCATGTTGAGCGGTCCCTATTTGCGAGGCTGTTGTCGCTGGTCTTGACTGGCCGCGATGCTGTTCTGACGAGCGCTGTCTCTTGCGGACTCGTTGTGTAAAGCGCCTCTCTGCTTGATTTGCGTTTAGACCGTTTGCCTATAGGCCCATCTTCGGGTCCGTGGTCTAGTGAGGGATGGAGGCTGCCGATAGGGGTGCTGGGGTTGTCATCTTCACTTCGTGTTCCTCATCATCTCGGTCGCGACTCCTTTCGATGTTGGCTTTGATCAATCCGCTTCATGTCCCCGACGTGTCTTGCGGCTTTCTCCACGCGCCGACCCTCTACTGCCCTTCCGCGACCTGTTCGATTGCTTGCAATATGGCGTTTCTATCGATTCTCCCCTCGAACGAGCCTCCAAACACGCCGGGATGGTACGACCTGCGGCTATGCCCCTGGGGTCTTTTAATCGCAATAATCCAACGCCTCCGCGCCTACCTGGAGTGGAGACCGACGTACTTCTTGCTTGCTATGACCTCGAAGCTTCGCGAATTTGCGTGTTGTAATGCGTGGATCGAACAGGATAAGAGCGAGAGGGAAGGAATGTCGTACTTAGAGGAGAGGACGCGAGGGGAAAGATGGTGAAGGCGAAGGACAACTATAAGTGGATAGGGGCGGTTTGTAGATGATCCCGTGATCAAGTGCTAGGGCGGCACCAGAGGGAGTGGGTGTTATAAGGGGATGGGATTGTGAGGACGTGGTGGGTGTTAGGGTATGCGTAAAGGGAGTTAGGGAAGCTGGTGTATGGCTGCTGTCTACTTGGATAGCGAAGTTATAGCGCCCTGAGGATGAGACTTCTCAGCTACCGATATCTGAATCCTACCGCGCCCGTAATAGGATATTCTTAGTTTTAAGATGCTACGCCCTCCGCTTGAGCCTCTTTACACCTCTATTGTGATTGATGCTCGCTCACACTATCTTCCCCTTCTCCTGGTAGATGCGCCCATCGCGGTGGTGCTTTTGACTAAGGTGCTGAATAACCTCACGGCCTTGGTAGTGGTCCCGAACTGCGTACGAGCTAGGCGGGAGTGCTGTCACTGTGACGACCCTATCAATAAACCGGAACTTGGACCTGCCCAGCCACCTGTGTGCTCTGTCTTTAAAATTGTCTGCTACAGCTCCTCCCTCTACGCATGCTCAGGTCTATCATCAGTGCGGATTTCCCGCTCTACTGTTCGAGCATTCCATAAGCCCCGCTTTAACCCTTTACCATCATCTCGTCGGAACTCGTAGATTTTCGATCTTGATCTCTACTCGCTGGGAAGAGATAAAGCTCCGACCCTGTGCCGAGCGGGACAGACCGATTGACCAGTCCCGAACCCATTGCAGCCGCTAGAATTTAATTGCGATGGTGTGAAGAACTTCGAGTAGTTTGGATGACGTGGTATGGAGATGGGTCGCTGTGATCGCGAAAGACTTGATCACCTCTGAAGAGGAGTGGTGGGGTGAATTTGGAGGGAAATAGCTTATACCCCTAATAGGCCTAGAAGAGTTACCTAAATTGGAGCCCTGGCCTTCTCCCTAATTCAGGGAAATATGTAACCATAGTGAGTATATTCTACTCCGCGGCTAAAAGACCTGGAGCAGGACTAGCACGCAGTCCGTTAGCCTACCATCGCGCAACTTTCCCTCCAAGAAGAAACACCGCAGAACCCAGGAGCACGTCTATAACTGGGGTCCAATTATAGCACCGAAAGCACCGAAAAAGCACGCTTAGCAGCGATTAACGCGCTAGCTGGCGAATCAGAAGTGCACAACGCCGCTTAAGTGGTCCTAAATCCCGTATGCAATGCCACACGCCGTCCGCGAGCTAGATGAGAATTAATCAGGGACCCACTCACTCCCACTCAATGGACGCACTGGGACGATTTCAAGGGCAGCACCCCATAGCAGCAACGGATGATCTCTCAAAGCCCCAGACTAAGAATTTAGCTTTTCATCCAGCATCTCTTTTCAAACGACCCTTCCTTTCGCATCTCAAGCGAGGCGCAAAACATATCCACCAATTTGGTCTATTAGCAAACTTTCTAATCTCGTTCTCGGGACCGCTGTCACGCTTCTGTCTCTGACAGCTAGCGATAATATCTTTTTTATTCTATTTTTTAAACTTAAATCTTATAGACTTAAGTCTATAGGCTATTTACTATCTAATCTATTTTCTAGAACTAGAGTAAGTCTTGTAGACTTTACCTATAGGTTTAATATTATGCATGCACCTCTGCTTATATCTAAACGTTAGCGCGTCTAGAAGCAAGTTAGTAAACTTCTACACTAAGTTGCGTATTAAGTACGACGCTATTAAGCGCCCAGTTCTACGCCTTAGCAGCCTGGTTCTTGCCCTAAAGTGACGGGCCGAGCACATCACGCTCCTTCTTCTCCTCCTGCTTCTTCTTTTTCTCCTCGTTCTTCTTAAGCTGCAGCTGCAGCTGGCTCATCTGCCGCTCAAGCGTGTCCAGCTTGAACCACAGAAACATGATGATGGAGAACAAGTACAGGATAGCGACAAGGAAGAAGCCAAGAGTTATTTGCGCGTAAGATATTGGCGTCAGGTCGAACAACGAGTCCAGCATGTGGTACATGATGGCTGTTATGAAGCCAGAGCCTACTAAGCACAGCAGGAAGCACAGGGTGCTCTCGACGTACTCGACGAGAATGGAGAGCAGGAGGGTGCCGATGGGCTCCATTGTGGTTGCGTGGATGGTTGGTTGGATAGATTTGAAGGATGTGAGGGATGTGGGAGTGGAGGGGTAGTGTTGAGGAGGGTTTATGTAGCGGGATGGAGGGCGCTTTAGGAATGCAGGGTGGTAGTGTTGGGGTATAATGCGTCGCTGTGTGCTGTGATAGACTCGGGTACAATGTACTCCAGTTACAATAGAGGTGCTAGGGTACAATGCGCTTTCATAGCGAACGATGAAGGCGCCAAGGTAAAGTACAATGCGCCGCTCTGATAGACGATGCTGTTGTTAAGGTACAGTGTAGTTTCTATCTAGCAACCTTCTTTATCTTCGCGGCTGCAGCCGCAGCTACTACAAATGAGCTAGAGGAACTACGAGTGAGCTATAGCTACTACGAACGAGCTACAGCTACTACGGACAAGCTACAGGGACTACGAACAAGCCATGCGGACTAAGACGGCGCCGCGTTGATGTTGGAAGCTCGCTCGCTCATTCAAATCATGTTTCCAATCCGACTAGATGCGCCCTCGATGTAAAAAAAATTAGCTGAAACTGAACTGTATCACACCGAGCCGCTAGAGAGAAAAGAAAGTAAGCTTCTCTACTGTTCCGCCACGACTGCTACTACTACAACTACCACTACTATACCGTTGCTTCATACAGGATGAGGTTAAGGATGATAACACAACCTATGTCGTAGTAAGTTTAAACCACGCTCGTCTCATTCTAATCTATTCCGTTTCACCCATTCCATACCAAACAGCCGAGGCATCAAGAATGACAAAATAAGAAACAACCCAACATTCTCCCAATCTCAACCCCACTACCAACAGCTCTTCGTTCCACCTCGTTCTGTTCCATTCCGTTCCACTATCAAGCCCAGTCCAAAACCCCCTCTACCTATTCAGATCAAACTAACGACCATTCCAAGATGGCAAGAAGAAATAAATGAAGGAGCCGAGTAAGACGTAGCCAGGACGTCGAGGAGCCTGTCTGTTTCTGTGTATCGAACGCGATTAATGATATCGATGCAGATAGTCTGATAACGACAACAAACGACGAGGGTGATGATAAAAGGGAAGAAGGAAAGGGAATAGAAGGCAAGGTTTCGTTGAGTATGTAGAGTTGCTGTCTGGCCCCGTTCGTCCCATCCAGCACAGTACGAATGGATACGGCGAAGAACATACGTATCCACATGTAGTCCAGCCCCTCTGCACTCTTCCCTCTCATGTGCACGCTCTCCGAATCCAGGCCAATGCAACCTTGTGCTTCTTCTCGTGTGGGGGCGGAGTAGGGCGGCTGCTTTACTCTCCAGGTTGCCATAGGCTTGCTTCGGATTCTTTCTTGCTCATAGGGTGAGATTGGGTGACAGGATATCAATAACGCATCCAGCTCGGCTCGAACCAAGCGATAACGACGACAGAAGCGTAGAGAGAGACGGATGAAGGAGCTGCAAGTTCACCCACTCGTGATATAGTTATCTGGGCCTGATGTGCCTCCGTTCGATCCTATAGACGTCGAGGAACCTGACCATAAATATCTGGCGGCCTACGCGTTAAGGCCACGGTTGACTCGTCACTATCATCGCTGTCGTCGGCCATCCAGTGCCGTACGTACGAATATGGCAAAGGGACACTTGTAGGCACATGTAGCTCAGCCTCTCGCTCCGTGTTCGTCTTTATCCCTTGTGGGCCTGCTCTATAGGTCCACGATCGAAAGCGGGCTTCTCCTAGATGCGGATACTTCATAGGCTGATGCAATGCGAGCTTCTTCTCTGCTCGTAGGAGAGGGTGGGGGTTGCGTGCATGGGGCGTCGCTTGCGTCGTTTTCCACGTGGTGCTGCGGCATGGTATGTATGACTAGAGTTTTGCGCGCGTGCGTGCGTGCGTGATAGTCATGCTGAGGGAAGAGAAGAGCGCAGAGGAGAGCGGGCATTGTGCGATGGAAACACCATGTCATTGTGTAATTGCTGGAAATTCTCGGCGAGGGCGGCGCAGTTTGGTCACCTGGGGCCAGATTTGGAGGGAGCAGAGCTTTTACGTAATGTCGAAATGCGGCTGGTATGCATCTTGCTCATGGGCTGTATCAGGATCGCACAGCCGCAACGTTCGAGAATTGTCCAGCTACAATGCCAGCAGGTCGCAATATACGTAGGAAGCTGTGCGGGTCTTGGTGCCATCTGGCGCTGGATTTCCACTGGCGACATGGAGGTATATCTAGACTCTGCATGTTCGCCCGCAGTGATACATTCTTAGTTCCATTAATATGGAAATTCTGCAAGAATCGTTAAGGCATTGTAATTATAGAATTACAGAGAGATAATTGAGTGTCGAAAGACCGAAACCGTCAAAGCACGTTTGGAGCAGAGTGCTGTACCGTTCGGGGGTACGCCTATAGAATTAAGGAAACAAATCCATCTGTAGGTCAACAGTAGCTATAGTTTCGCACCTCCTTGGTGGTTGAACGTAAAGGCTCGAATGAAGAAGGCGTTTTGCTTCTCTGGTGTCTAATGCCACTTCCGTAGATGTCTCAGTACCTGCAACAAAGCGCGCCGTTCGTTTTCGGAGCTGCTGGTTAGCCTTCACTATGACCTGGATACCTGTATCTTCCACAAACTCTGCTCCTCGAAGTTAAATGCTAGCGTGCGGGAAGGTATCTGGTCATCACGGTCTTCATTCACCGCAGTTTCCAAGAAACCGGTCCAGCTTCACAAGTCCTCGTACCGCAGAAACACTTGTCTATATCGACGCCTCGATCGACCAACCGACACCACAGAAGGGCCCTCTACATCTCGGCAGGTTCGGCTCCAAATCCAACAGCCCGCTAGCCCAGAAGACGCCAACTCCTCCCTTAGTTCGCGTTTCCAACAGTCTCGACACGTCACCAGGCGAACTCGAACGACTGTAACCCAAAATTCAGCAGGCTAGTAACTGGCAGTGTAATTTCAGTAGGAGACTATAGTAGGCTTGGTATACGCTCGACAAAGTCCCCACTAAACGGATACGATAGGAGCCCGCGCTGTAAGCCACGACGAGAGACCTAAATTCGAGGATTAGCAGTGGAGGTTATGTCAGTATGTGCGCATTCGTAGCTCATACAAGTCTAGTCACGGAGGCCTCGCAGGCAGTTACGGATCATCTGTAACAGGGCATAACGGAGACGCGAAGCAGCAAACTGCGCTGCTTAACTAGTAGGTAGACTAGTTCTAGCTTGGACTTGGACGTGATGGTTGGGAGAATATGCTTCTTTTTCTTCGTCTTGTTCTTCTTGAGGTTCTTTATATCTCTTCCTCCTTGCTTCATTCCACTGGTGGCCTCTCCTTGGAAAATTTGCACAACGAAGGCTTACTGGATGAGCAGATAGAGGCTGCCATTAATGTCGAAAGTCGTTGAAGCGCTCTGGTCGCATCCTCAGAGTTGCCGAAACACTCTCGTCACTTCGTTGGGCCGCCTTTCCCCAGAACGACGCTCCAGTTTACCGCTGAGCACATGCCCCAAGTCCAGGGAGAGTGTCACGAACGTACCCAGACTAATTGCTAGGTTAACGTATGTTCAACCAGACTGCCGCAACCGAAGAAGTACTTCACGAGCACTCTCTATCGTGAAAGGCCAAAGGGCAGACTGGGAGCTTGATGTTAGCAACGGCGTAGGTAAGATAGCAATGGCGTAGGTGATAAAAACACTACGATTTCGTTCGAGAAGAAGACTGCGGCGTCACCCAAGGGACTACCCAACATGGAGAAGAGGCCCCGAGCTCATTCGTCGTTTATGAGCTCGTCATTTACGCAGTCTATCGGCTCAATTATCAGCAATCTCGCTCTCCACACATCAGGCCTGTAACCGTCTAGACCCCCTCTAGAGAGATAGAGAGGTCAATGAAGATGCGGAAAGACGATGGTCTTACTAAATTAGGTGACACTGAGATACAAGGGGGAATGTTGGATGTGACCCATAACACCCATTGAATGCCAGTCCTCAGTCAAGTTGGCACTTCCGCCTCGCCCCACTCTCGAGGTGCCCATACGACAGTCTTTCTTCGACTCGCGCACCACCTCGGGAGCCCGCCGCTCACGCGGAGACATGCTTCACACCTTCGAAACTGGGCTAGCGAAAGTTTTCAGGCCCGCAATCGAGAGGTGCCCTTGATAGACAGCAGTCGAGTGAGACTGTAAGCTGTTCCGACGACTGCGCTTGTTCAGGGTCGCAGTCGGGCAGAGGCTTAGTTGATTTAGATTAACTAACTGTACAGCAATCAGCCTGTACCCTTCAAAGAAGACCAAGGCGACGTTGAAATGTGCCGATTATCGGCGATGGACAACTGCACGAAAGAGCCTGATCTATTGGAGGCTAAGTGCCTCGAATTTGCCACAAGGGTGACGAATATGCAGCTGGCGATGTCTCCTAAGTGAATCCCTTTTCTCTTTAGCAGTGGACCTGGGGTGAAGAAGTGTCTGCACTATATTCTCTGGCTGTCACGAGGCCACACATCTCGAAGGGTGTATATAGGGGAGCTTTCTCTAGGGGACATGGTTGACGATAGGTAGGATTTTTAAATGCCTGTAGCTCTCGTCTAAGAACTGTATTGCCGATGCCAGAGACCCAGGGTAGGACAATATAGATGGTGGAGACTCGAAGAGACTCAAGACTTAATCTTGTCAGCATCTGCGACAAAGACTCATTGTTATCCTTACATTTCAAGTCTCTAGGGATTGGGTTGAGCATAGTTCTCGTTCCTCAAAGCTAAGATATGACGAATGCCATCATTATAATCGCGGTAGGACTAAGCAATATTCCACACATACCTATGGCTCCGAACATGGCCATGGTAAAGCAGAGAATCTTGATCCAGCCGTTGTGCAATAAGCGTGCCATCCCTTCTCCTATTTCTTTGCTGTATTGGAATCGATGACATTGTTAAGCCGGTCATTGATTCTGTGTAGGAGATCTCGCATCTGAATGCCCGCCGCCGACACCTTTATGTATGCAGCGAACCACAGTATCTGCGCCAAACCAGCAAGGACACTCCAACCTATATAGGCTGTTGCAGGTAGGGCGACTGTGATGCAGAAGCGAACAACTGCGATGATTTGGAGAGCGTATTCCTTCCCTGGGACTCGTGCGTACAGGGCGTGCGCTGTGGTCGGATGTGTATAGCAGAGACACGCGAGTACGCCGAGGATAACGAGGTTGAGGAATGCACACACAACAAGCGCCGTCTCGAAGGGAGTTGCTTGGAAGAAGACTCGCATTATGCGTCTTCGTTGAGGCGAAGGTCTCCTTTGTGATGGGGTTGGGTTTACGTGATTGTTCTCTCAAGGGCTTGTGGTGTCGAGTTTCGCTTTAGAGGTTGTTCGTTGTTATTCGAATCTTATGGTTTGCTATAATATGTAATATACTAAAGGATATTGTATCGTAGTAGAGAATAGTGCATTGTATCTCCATGTGTTGGTAACTGGCAGATACTCCCTTATACTTTATTCAGTTACCTTTTTCGAGTGCCTCCACAGTGCACTTGACGAAGGACAAGGTCTGGGCCCGTGCGAGCCCGACTTGGGAGCCCGCCTCGACCGCCCACTTAAACCCCTCAGCCCCCACATGCACTCAACCTGGTCTAGGCTTATATGATCCCAACTCAGAAGCCCAACTTGACAGCCTACACCAACAGCTCGAGATCCCCAAGCTTAAGGTTCAGGTGTGCCTACAGCCATCCAAACGATACCGTTGCGGACATAGGGGGACTATCCCATGAACACAGTGATGCATTCGCGCCCCATGGCCTCTTACCAGAATCGCTAGCACCACTTCACTGGCCGGACTTACCCTGACACCAATTGCACATAAGGAAGTTGGGTCCACGAAGCCAGAAAAGCTCGAGCAATCGTATATTGTAGGCCTACCACAGCTGGACACAGAACTAATTTACCGTTCAGTTGGTTCTCGGAAAGGTTGGAGACATCGCCAGAGTAGGACAGCATACGCGCAATCGAATAAGCAAGATCTTCTCGTCTCGGCATCCACTTCCCAGACCATAGCATCCTTTTTCGCGTTCCCTTCTGAAGGTGAGCATGCAGTCGAGGGGATGATTTCTGGAAGAGGGATGGAGTGAGCTTTGAGCTATTTGCGCCATACAGCTGAAAAGAAATAGGGTGTGTGGAGAAGCGGCCTGATAACTAATATGCTTTAACTCAGCCAGACAGCGCCGCCGGCTACATATTTATGAGGAAGATGATAGTTGACCATCGCCAAAGGAGTGGCAGAGGAGTACCTCCTGTGGCGGCATCATCCCACCAACATGCAGTGCTCATGTTACAGGCTCTGAAACTGAGTTCAAGACTAATAGGGTTTCATGCGATAGCGTGCCACGATTCTGTAGCTGGATGGTGGACCGAAGACAAAAGGGCCACGATCGAGTTCCCTTCCACCTCGAACAAAAACGCCGCTAAATGCTAAAGTATAGTCCAGTGTGCTCAGCAGCGACTTTATAAGACTATCGGAGAGCACGTAAGACCTCTTGGTATATCTTACCCAGCAGTAGTCGAACATTCCGTCTTGTTTTGCTAGGGGCTGAGAACATGCACAGAGTTGCCTGGTTAGGTGACAGAGGAGGGATTGAGCACGTGCATCGAAGCATAGCTCACTGAGTCCTGTGTAGGCACGAGTGTTATTGAAGGGAACTTAGCGAGTATAGAACTCAGTAATGGATGTGTTCTGTAGGATCCAAACATACTTGAAAAGTTGGATGCTGGCCACTATTGCTGTCAATTCATCGAGGGATCTCGGCTTACCAGACGCAATCTGTTGGATACCACCGAAGGTAAAGAAGACATCAGCGTGCTGGTATTATAGTGCATCTGCCTCACGAAGCAGCCCTTCATGAGGAGGCGCAGTTCAGGAGCGGCGCTTGGCGAGCTCATGAGGTGTGGTGATCTGTGGGTAATTAAGTACTCACCTACTATGCTGAAGTGATGGCCCGAGCTCGAGGCGCAGCGAGTACTTGCGGCTAATTTGGAAAAGCTATGACACGTGTGAAGATTATGGTTTCTCCCGTGGTTTCTCCCCAGTCGTTTTCCTTGTAGATGTAGCATATGGGGGTGAGCTCGTGCTTACCAGTAAATGCCTGGGCAGTGGATTTTAGACTGTGTGAGGGATTTAAGATCGGAAAGTTGCAAGCGGTTTGTGGTGGACGCTATACGGGGATCTCGCGGTGTTCAAGAGACTTGGGGTAGAGGGTTGTAGGCATTGATGTCCTGGTGCTCGATGTGGTGGCCAGTTCAGGTCAGTTCCGAGACTGTGGCTGTTTGCTTGATGGGGTGTTGCAGGCGGTCTCGACTATGCTATCCACGTCATCTCGTTGAACCTTGTCACCGATTTGTAAGTAACTGAGTACTTACCTACCATGCTGAATCTGAACACCCCTAAAGTTGGTGGGCAAGAGTCGCCTCCATGTTCTCGTGCATCAACAAGTTTGCATATATCTTGTGGGGGTAGCCTTCACTGGCCAGCCATTCCACTCTCCTGTCTTTATACCGCCAAGATATGAGCCTCCTTGGTATCTGAGAGCTGTGGGAGGAACCTTCGCTTGTCTAGGTGCCAACAGCGGCGCGTGAGCCGATATGACCTGTTGAGCATCTTTATCAAGGAGAGGAGCTCATTGAAGAGTGGGCGCAGATCCGGAAGCTCGAGCACCCAGGGGGTGAGGTGGGGAACGCTGATGCGCACGCTGGCGCACATGTATTTCGCTGCCAGTGTCGAACACGGCCTTCTGCAAGCGGATAAAGGAGAGATAGATGCGGGTGGCGCGCCTTTGTTAGTCCTGCCATGGCAGCTGAGTTGGCGCTGTCAGAGCACATCTACGTAGGCACCGGCCTTGTTCGGTGGGCCCAATGAGAGTGGTTTGGATGAGGAGGGTTGATAAGACGAGAGGTGAAGGGTTTAGGAAGCGTTGAGGCGCTAAAAAGGCGAGAAAACAATTTCGTACGCGCTGAGCTACAAACTACGAACTCAATAACCACACATTAGAAAATTATGATTAAAGTCTCGTTTGATAGCGGCTGAGCTATAGAATGCCTTCGAGATCGCGGAAATATAAACCTGAGGTAGGCAGCAATCTATGAACTCAACAACCGCGCATTAGAAAATTACCGTTGAAATTTCATTTGAATGCGCCTGGTCTGTTCTATGTAATCGTGATGTTGAAAATAAAAAGTGCAGGAGGGAATGCAGAGTATTTGTAAAGAGGGATCTTCGATTTTAGAAAACCCGCCTCTAGCGCTATCACCGGCTGTGAACAGCGAGAAAGAGATCGAGGGAGGGAGGGAGGCGAGGGAGGGGTGAGACTTGCTAGCCACCCTGGTTCTTTTCTGTTTCGTAGGCAGCATCCTGTTTTCTTGGGAAAAGACTCTAATAGCATCCACCGTAGCGGAGAGCCTTACAATAGCGTTATCAACGGGCGCTCGTCTTTACCCCGCAGCGCGTACGCTGTTAGCAATGCCCTCCCCCCTCAAGAGCGTCTGTATTGTGCGGGCGTGCATTGCCTGGCTAATCCCTCACTGTAGCTAGTGAATGGGCGACGCTAAAACCCATGCAATCCAGCTTTCTAATCCTTCTTACCAGTGTTGAAGCCTCTAAAAGTGCTCTGATCCCTGTGCACTTGGCGTTCGCGTTAGACGAGGCCCCTAATCAGCACAGGGAAGGGGAAGGCAAAGCTGCTCCTCCGCCTTATCACTCCGCGTAAGGTTCCCGAGAAGCCCGCCTCTACAATTCATACATCTCTCTCATCGGCAATCTAGTAGAATCCTTTGTCTGCGCCATGCGAGGCATGTAGGGTAACTTGGTCATGGTCGATCATATTTCTCGCAGGCATATGCTGCGGGGTAAAAGCAACAGGGACTATAGAGTTCTGTTTCCGTAGATAATGCGCATGCTAGTGTATTGGATTGCAGATGATAAGGTGGTATGATAGATGTACTTGAGAACAATAACGCACTGTACTTGGATCTAACAAAGTGAAGCGGGGCTGTGGAGCGGGATTTAGAGCGACGTTTCTAGAGGAACTTGGTGAATCTCGTCGCTAACTACCCTTCGGGAACTATTACGACAAAGAGGACTTGGCTACCAGGAGCTAAGTAAGTACACTCTATAACACATTTCCGCTCGACAATGACAAGTGTACCAATTGCCTACCCTCTTGCGGCAACCTCTGCTGTCTGGTATCCAAAGATTAGCCAGGGTTGGGCGACTGCAACGCCTCTTGCGGTCCCGCTGCGAAAAGGCGTATCGCGAAGTGCTTTCCGCGGTGCGTCATATGGAGCATGGAGACAGCAGAAGCGGACATGTATTGCCCTAGTATCAGCTGTAATCCTCTATGACATGATACCTCCCATGTTTGTATTGTCTGTATCCACTAAAGTGTGAGGGAGTTTACGAGCAGCATAGCCGTTAGCCTCTGCTTCGGTATTAGCATTGGTATTGGTATTGATATTAGTGGACAAGGGCTGAGTAGAAGGAATGGTGCCAGGTTCGTGAGCGGCGGCTGCGAAACGTTTTGATTAAACAAAGGATGAGGAGGAGTGCTTGAGGCATGGATACAAACGTCAGCTCCTTCTCCCCAGGCTGCTCGGAGGCTTGTTTAGAGCTGCGTCGAGCCGGATCCCGAAGGCAGGAGAGGGTTTGGGCAAGTTCTAGAGATAGCAGGATGCGGTTCTGTCTCCTATAGTTCAACCTGTTTGGCTTCGTGCAACCAGGATGGGCTTAAGCGGTCTGCGGAACTGAGCTAATTAGCATGGTAGGAGACGAAGTTGACTTGGTCGCGGCACTCTCCGCCACTTAGAGTTAGAGCCGAGCATCCTCTTCACTCAGGACCACCTTTGCAGCCAAGAATTCCAAGTAGCGTGTCTTTAAGTCAGCATAGTCTTCGTAAAGTGCGTGGATTCCAGCTTCTTGCATGTCATGAGGTAAAGTCATCCTGCACCTCTTAGAGGCGATAGATTATGTCAGTGTCACATATGTTGGCGCCGTTTTGTCAGCGAGGAGCCGAGCCGAGAAGGTGTGATATTTCGTCGATGGAGGATTAAGCAGAGAAGATGCAGTACGCAAGAGTAATGCAGAGGTCCAGCTTACTGCTACCAATGGTTAGCACCAATATTGCTTTGTAAGAGCCAGGCGATGCGGCCCTCTAGCGCGAGACGTCATTCTTAATGTATTCGTGGAGATTATTCGCTTAAAAGGTATTGCATCTAGGTCACTGTTCATGAGGGGCGGCGGCGGCGCATCGCGCTCCAACCTTGGACCACCATAGCAGCGTGAGCGCTCATGTGGCAACAAGACGCGTGGGTGCGGCCGCTCGTCTGGTGCGACGGCGCCTGTGGCACGTACGTTGAGGGACTCGTTGGCGGAAACGATGCTGGTGGAATGGTGGCTGTGTTGGAGGCAGCGCCATGCGCTGGCGGCGATGATTAAGAGCGGATGCTAGACTGGGGCGGCGCCAAGTGAGAGCAGGCCACGACCGACGAGGAGGAGGAGGGTTTGCGGGATAGCGGGGTAGAGGTGGATGGATGTGCGGTGGAGCGCGTCGAAACGCTGCTTAAGGCCGCTCGTTTTCGCCGCCGAGCCAGCCAAGCCAGGGATTAGAAAGAATGCTCAATACAGCCATGTCGCGCAACTAACTCACCACCCTGGCCTAGGAAGAGGTTGCTGGCAAAGGCAGAAGAGCCCACGGAGGTGTACAGGAGCTGTACGCATGACTTCCAGTGCCATACACTCCTAGAGCCACGTATCCGGTAAATCTGGATAAAGGCAGGCTCTTCCGCCACTCATGGAGAACACTGGACCAGGCGCGCCCAGCCGTACCCAAGGGATTCCAGGAATCACGCGATCGGTAAACCGCTCGCGCTCTCTGAATTTCTTTTGCCCATGCCTTCTTTCCCATTCTCTATAGGTTGGTGACTTAAAACGAGAGAAATCAATCGATCAATCCCATCTTCGATTCCCATCACCAATCCTCCATTTTCACCTTCTTATCTTCCATTCATTCTCTAACCTACTGGTGGGATGCACGCCTCACAAACCACTCCCGCTACCTTACCTGCTATACCACCTGGCTTGCCACCAGCCAAAGTTAGACAACCCGCTCACACTAGGACGAGAATGGATTTACCATCCATCTGGATGCCTGGACAGGCGTTTATTCACAAGCTCCAGCAGCGACATCCGCGCATGCTACATTGAGCCATATCTGGAACCCCGAGCAGATGAGCGTGATTGAGAAGACACGCAGCATCGCGCTCTGGGTCAGTCGTGGATGTCGCTAATAGCGGACCTAGGGCTGGATCTGGAGAGGGGGTACATCGCTAGAGATGAGGATAGCGTAACCATGGCCGTGGAGGAGGCCTTCCTCTTAATCCTGGATCTAGAGCTCTACAAGTTCAGCGCTGGGCAGATTAGACTAGAGGCTTAGGCAGCTGCCTGGGTAGCATCGTCAGGCCGGCGAAGGAGGATAAGAGCTGGATAACTAACCAGCCCGCGTAGTCTTCATCACAGTCGATAGGGTAGCTAAGGATGTCCCCACGAATTCTTCCTAAGTGCTTTAGCATCCCCTTACTTTCCGAATTAGCAAGCTAGTAACTTCCATACTTATACCCCATCTAGCGCGCTATGTGTCTTGGCAGCGCATCGCGTCGTTAGTTCGGCGTTTCGCCACGCTACAGCGATTCGAAAATGTTGGGACAGAAAGTTTCTATGGCAACGCCTCCTGCGCTCTACGGACTTTGCATCTTACGGACAGCTGTGTTAATGTCCCAAGAGAACAGAGACCGATAGAACGTAGTGCTCTTTAGTTCCTCTATCTCAAACAACAGTGATTCCGTCTCCTCAATAGCCTCGTGATATCTCTTCCTCTTCCCTCCTCTTCCTGCTAGTTTCGCTTCCGGTACGCACCGTGTTGGATTTTCATTCGTGTTGCAGCGGTCGTTCTCAAGAGCCTTTCTTCGAAGATGTGCTTTGTCGAGCTTAGCCAGTGTGGAAGGAAGAGACGAGTTATGGTAGCGTATCACCGTGTCTTATCATCGTCGTATTCCCGTGTGCGGTGCTTGGAAAGCGGTTAGCTATAGGAGACGTTGTAGGGGGCAGCGAGCAAGTGCATCGTCACAGGCTTAACAGGCAGGTCTGGAGGGAGGGAAGAATGTAGCTAATATCAATGCATATGGCTAGCTTGCATTCGAGCGGTATTCTCATAGCCACCGATTCTTTACAGCATCTGGGTGGCGTCGCCTTGACCATAGAGCAGAGTACGGAAACGCGGAAGTAAATAAAGTTGCTAGGAATACGTCGCTGCGGTTTCGCAAACTGCCTCTTTCGCATACCGCTAGAGTGCGCATTGTGCGAAGATCGCCAGCTGCAGGCTGCCTTATTTTTTTCTTCCCTATTCGTATCCATTATAAACGCCAATTGCGGGTTCGTCGGCAGGCCGTTTCGCATAGAAGCTAGTGCGCATTATGTGGATTGTTCTGTGGCAAGATAGTTATTAGGTGCCCATCTGGCAAGCGAGTGCTCGTTGGGTAGATCATCACCTGCGGCATCGATGTTGAGCTGCCATGCGCACGCCGTCGTGCTCATTGCGAACGTGGTCAACGGCGGCGTCGGCGTTGCGCTGCGTTGTCTGCCCATCGCGACGCGTTCGAGATTTGTGTTGGGCTAGCGACAGTCGCTGCCGCGAGAAATTTGCGGCCACAGCCCTCGCCGCCACCAGCCCTGTGCCGACGCATCCACACCCGCGCACGGCACCGGTCTTCGATCGATGCGGCGTCTCACATGCACATACACTCTAACTGCGCCGATGCAGGACTTCCTCCAGGCTTCAATCGTTGCGGCATCCCGCAACCACGCATACTTGACTGCGCCGACACAAGAGTCCCTCTGGGCTTTGACTGATGCGGCGTCCCACTCCCATGTATACTTGGCCGGGCCAACACAGGAATTCCTCTGGGCTCCAATCGACGTGGAATCTCACTCCCACGTATACCTAAGCGCGCCGAACACGCAGGGCTTCCTCTAGCCGTCAACCAATGCGGCATCCCACCCCTGCGTATACCTGAGCATGCCGAACATGCCGGACTCCCTCTGGCCTTCGATCCGCGTGGCCTCGCGCCGAATGCGCGCGAGCTCCATCTGGTCTTCGATCCGTACGACCTCTCACGCCTCTACATAAGCGCACCGAATGCCCACAAACTCCACCTAGTCTTCAATCTATTACTCTGCATACACGCGAACGCTCTAAGCTTCACCCGGACCTCAATTAGTACGGCCTCCATGCCTCAACATAAGCAAGATCGCTCCGATTTTCCCCTAGGCTACAATCCATGCCGCTCCCGTGCTCTACACGAGCTCGAACGCTTAGAACTTCATCGGGTCTCTACCAGTATAG
The DNA here is from genome assembly GCF_010094035.1 of Trematosphaeria pertusa. NCBI lineage: Eukaryota > Fungi > Ascomycota > Dothideomycetes > Pleosporales > Trematosphaeriaceae > Trematosphaeria > Trematosphaeria pertusa. The sequence continues at coordinate 245,092 of NW_022987234.1, read as the reverse complement.
CCTCCACGCTGCCACATGGACGATAGAGGACTCAGAGCTTCACCAGAGCCTTGATTAGTACGATCCCATGCCTCTGCGTGAGCGGCGGATAATGCAGAGCTCTGAGTCCTCAAACAGTGGACCCTCGTGCCTCCCCATGAGTAATGGATGTTTTAGAGCTTTATTGGGTCCTTGGTCGGCGCCGCCTTCGTAGCTCCAACGTTGCTATACTGAATGAATTAAGGCCTCCGCTAGCTTCAAGCATTAAGCAGTATGCCTTTCGCTTACAACATACCTTGGGTCCATTAGATAGTTCAAACATTCTCTACTATCTAATCTCTCTTCTATCACTTGAATGCCACGTTACTAAATATTAGCGGGCAAGATAGAAGCACTCGCAGTGCCAGTGTTGGTCGCTTTGAGAATGATGGATCTGCTCGCGGCGTCGGCCTCTGTACCTTCGGCATCTGCTCCAAGCTACCCAGAGACTGCTTTATCTCTTGAATACCACCACGTCGGCGCGGCGCTCCGTATCCACTTCCCCTATAGACAGCTGGCGATTCTGCGTCGGCGCGTGTGATCTACAACTACCGTGCTTCCTACGTGGACCTCTCTAGTCCCTAACCGCCCATCTCTCCCTGCTTTAAATGTTATTATCTAGACCTCCAAGGTTCCTGTATCAACGACCTGATTTACAACTTCTCGCCAACTTCTCGCTTCTCTATCAAGGTTTTCTAAACAACTTTTCCCTAGCATCCGGCATCACCAGCTTCCAGTTTCCAGCTTCTATTATCGCTACCTTAATTAGCGACAACACAGCTTTTGGCAACCCTACTTCAACCAACCACCCCACAGATCCAGCATTACACCTCGATCAATCCGCCGCCTTCTCTCTTCGCAGTGCTTATTGCCTTTCCTAACTTTTAAAATGTAGGGGATCCCCCATGTACATATAAGAAAGAGAGAACGAGTGCGTTATATAATTGCGAGTCTACTTCGTAAGGTGCAAGTTACTTTCTATACATGTTATTTAGTTTCTAAATCTGCTTATCCACATATCTAGCTATTTCTATTCTCGTCCCTATTCCTATACTCACTCTCATTCCTATCTAATTCCTACCTCGTCCTACCCCTCTTATACCGCAACCACTACTAGCAACAAAAACTACTCTTCCCTACTTCGAGGGGACCGCGCGCATGCGAAAATGTAGGCAACGAGCAATCCCGTTAACGATTAATTCATACCCTCGCTACTTTAATAATATTCATGTGCGGGGGTGTAGTTTATATAGGTTAGGTTGTGGCAGGTGCTTTGCGGCGATAAGGGTGGTAGTATATGTAGCGATGGCATTTAGGTTTAGATTAAATGAGATATTGGGGCGATATTGCCAAACAGCGAATCGGACGTGAAGGCCTCTACCTATTCCTTCTAGTAGGACGGGTAACTTGCCATCGAGCTCTAGCTGTAGCGGGAAGACTGCTCGTAGGCTTACTCTTAGTTTAACGCGATAATGGAATGGAGTTAAGGGGATGCCGTTCAGGAGAAGCGGCGGGGGGAATTGCTTGTACTGTGTTATTAATCGCACCTCGGTTGAGCGTCTTCCTTCTTTGAGTGGGCGGGTTTGAGCTACATATAGCTAGATAGCGGAGGACGGAGCAGGACTGTGGATAGAACTATCTAAGGGATAGGAGGCACGCTTCTCGCCTATTCCCTCGAACTAGAGTGTTCGGAGTCGAGTTTCGTGTAAGTGGAACGAATGGGCTCATAGACAGAGTGCCTATGGTTGATTAGTAGTAGGGTTGTGAGGCTGTGATAGTGCGTTTTGTTCTTTATCCTGTGTAAGAGCGGAGGTTAGTCTTCTCTTCTGCTTGGATATAGTATATGCTGAGGATGGTAGCGTAATTAAAAGGGTGATAGAGTTAACGGAGAGGAGAGGAATGCTTGGAAGGGTAAGTAGGAGATTATACTGAAGTATATAGGTTAGAAGGCCGCCTTTTATCTTCTACTCTTCTAATAAGGAGGAAGATTGTTTTCCTTAGAGGAAGGACAGTGTAGTTGCTAGTGGTATAAAAGCATTAGAGCACGAAAGTCGAGGAGAAATATGGTATAGCGTTAGAGGAAAAGGTGTTTGTGGAATGGACTCCTACCCTACAATTTTTGGTAGCATCTTACACTCGCCATTGCTGAAGCATGATGACGCTCCTTCCATGTGTCCTGAATAAGAGCCAAGTAGTAAAGTAGGTGCTGTAGCTGGTATTACGCAGATTCTCTTTATTCCTTATTTCCGAACGTGGCGAGACCCCTCGAGCTTAAGAGTCCATGCACATTTTAATCTATAAGCCGTCGTCGTGATAGTGGAGACTATTGGTGGAAATGCCATGTTAGGGAGTACGCTGTATACTCTACCCACCAGGATCGATTGTTAGCTAGGTTACTCGATTGCATGGAGCATGCGCCGGGACAATCTATCTCAGGCTCTATGCTGGTGAGATAATACAGTAGGTGGAGAAAATGTTCGCATATTACGCGTTCGTAAAGCACTCTTTCCGGAGCTGTATTTTGCGTAGCAGTCTTTCTAATTGGGGCCAAGCTCTTAATATTTTTCAAGCCGGGCAAAGATGAAGGAAGGATGCGGTAATGCTGTGGTGGCGATGTTGGCACCTACATTTCGGCCAGGAGATATCGAAAGCGAGACGGCCCATGTTGAGGATTACTGGCGTTGATTGGCGCTTGAGTGTGTGGCTCTACAAAGGCGGGCAATGTGCGAGTTATACACCTAAGGAGAGAAGTTGCTAAGCGAGGATAAGGGCTTGTTCAAGATGTTAGGGAGTGCGCTCTCGCGCTGGCTACTATAGGCCTAGCTAGAACTCTGAATGGTTGGTTGGCTATAAGCGAGAGGATGTGCGTCGTTGTGCCTGGGAAGATACGCGCCGCCATTCTCAGGATCGCTACTGGTGCTTGCAGGCATGTATGTGTCAGTTAACTTGGTGCGGGAGAGGGCGGAGGCGGACCTGCACTTGTGGTGGGACTTGGCCTCGCTTATACCTCATGGTGGCCCTGAAGGTGGGTGCGCCTGCGATCCTAGGGGCGTTGGTGGCGGGATTGAGGCTGTTCTTCTTGGCGCCGGCGCCTTCGTACCCCTTGTGTAGCTGGTAACAGTGTGTTCAATAGTCGCTGCCCTCCTGTCCATGCTCTATAGTGTCTTCCAAGTCTAGCTCGGAGTCAAGGGGATCTTAGCGGTTCAGTCTCGGCCAGTGACCTCAATGACCCCCTTCCCTTCATCATTCAGTGGTCTAGCATCGAGAGTTGGTCCCCACATGAGCTAGTCCACCCACCCACCCATGATTTCCTTCCTAGTCAAGGCCATCTACAGAAACGCAAGCAGTGTCGGGAATACGAAGCTGTACATTAGCAGCATGATCAGTGGCATCTTGGCATGGTTGCTGCTATGAATATGTCTGCTTACCAGCTCCCCAAAATCACATTCGAGCGCATCCCCATAGTCGCGAACGGCGCGGCGGCGTGTTCACAGTCAAACGCCAGAACAGGGGCATCCCCCCCAAAGTAAGCGTCATGAGTGAGAACATTGTATTTGAAGTGACTCAAGAAACCCTCGCGAGCGACTCGAGGCAGTGGAAACAGGCGGTAGCAGCCCTTCTCCGGCGCCTGTAGCTAAGTCGGCATTCTCGTTCATCAGGACACTCGGGACCAGTACGCTGATGCCTATGAAGAGGCTTTTTGTCTCTGTATTCATATTCGGCATCCCAGGGGCAAACTCAGTCGTCTGCGGCGGCTCAGCTGAGCCCATGATTGGCCTCTGAGCCTCTGACTGTGTTTCCCTACTCCGATGCCCGACTCTTTCATGGTATTCACCGTCTTCGTCAGGTTCTCGTTCACACTATACCCTGGCAACATGTACAGAATGTAGGGCCTGAGAACGCTCGCTCGAAAACGGAAACAGCGCGATCATTTCTAGTCCACACATGATGCAGATAGTAATCATGCTCCTGCACTGGACGACAGTATAAACCCGAACGCTGTCTCAGAATAGTGTCCTCTCCACCCTCTCGGATCGCGTCGAGCCCGCACCAGAAGCCGCTATTAGCCATGCGGTCAACCGCTTCCTTGATGTCGCGGTAGCTATATGAGATACGCGGGGTTGCACTGGCATAAACGCCGATGCCTGGTCTTTGACGCCTCGGTGTAGATATTGACACCCTGGTGGAGATGTTAATGCCCTGGTATAGACGTGGATGCCCTAGTGATCAATCCTGCACGAGATGTGGCCAGGAAGACGCCACAGCAGGCGGGAAAAGCCGAATCGAGAAAAAAAGCGTGTGGTTCTGCGCGGGTTGTTAAGCATGGAAGAAGATTTAAGTCAGAGATTCCACATATGTTGAATAAAACTAAGCTATATATATGCTTGGCAGAGGCATATCTGGTACATATGAACCCTGACCGACGAATGAGCCATATATTTATGCCAAATCGCGCTATTACTAGCACATACGACCATAGGACGCTGAATACAAGGCTTCCCGTTCGCTCAGCCATATTTAAGCAGCGTACCGGCGGATTAGTAGTTAGGTGGGTGACCACTAGCGAATACCCGCTGTTGTATGTTTTTGTCTTTTTCTTTTTTTTCCTTTTATGGATAGGCCGAGACGTAAGCCCGCCTTTCTAAGGTAGGATAGATAATAGTAGGATCAGAGAAAGGGTGGAGCTGGTTTCGCTTCTGGGGTGCAAGTGCCTCGAGACTTCGATGCCGTGTGCCAGGCTTATCGCAGAACTTCAAAACATCGGATAGAAAATTATTTTGGCCAATCAGAGGGCTCGCATGTCCCCCAGCCACTGCTGCGGCTTGTCGTCTCGAGTTCTTACCCACCCACAACGACGCCCTAAGCAAGTAGAGGCGCAATTCCGTATGGACGTCGCATACAATTCTAAGCGAGCCTGGCGCAGTTTTAGAGAAGAATGTTGCGTTGTTGGGCGTTACAGCCGCTGCACTGCGACCTCTGCATAGGCGAGCCCTCAAGGGCCCGGAGGCCAGAGCTATCGGCGTTACTAAAAATCGACTACTTGCCGCCCTCCTCTCCAACCACATTGTCTACCCGCTACCCGCTTCTAGTAGAAGTGACACGTCTTTAATACGCAGCCAGCATTTGGAATTTATTCGGCAATTGGCACTTTCTGCGCATGCGCAGAAAACCCGCAGTCGTGTGCCTGGTGTTGAGGGAGCGGGGTTTCGCACTTGGCCTACTTGGGTTAGCTTCGGCTAGCGTGCTTGGCAAGGAACACCGACATTTCCACCATACCCACCACTAACTCTAACCACTTATTATTATCACCTAAAATTAAGATCAGTAACTGGGGCGCATATGCGAAGGCCATCCAAACTTGAACGGTGACGGTGCAGCGCGTGGTTGTGACGTTCGGAATGGTTTTGTTGGTCGACTTCCGGGTCGAACTCGCGCGACAACCCTGCAACGCCAAGCACCGCATCCGGCGCATCCCCAACCGAGCCTGGATTCTTCGCGTACCTAAGAGATACTCATAGAGACGATAATTAATAGGTAACAGGATGTCGTGGAGGAATGGACGAAAGTTGAGGAGAGCCCTATGTGTGAGTATGCGCGCATCAATTAGCCTTGAAGCAAACGCGACGAGAAAGCTGAATGTGGCAGATACGGATGACCCAAACAATTCTTCTATCAATCCGCCGACGGCTCTCGTTTCTGGCTTTATGTGGACACAACAAAACATCCCGCAATCTTCAACCCGCTATAGATTACTTAGCATGCACTAGCTTCCATAATCTTCAAAACGATGCAATCCAGCGCGCGGGATCGTTGGGCATCGAGACGGCGGGAGAATAGGAGGGAACAGCCGCAGGGCTGAAGGGAAGAGATTAGGAGGTCTCTGCTTTAAAGAGCGCCATATTAGCATGGCGAAGAGTGAAGAGCAGCAACTTACCAGTAGATGTGTAAAGGAAGAGCCGTCAGCGCCAGGCCCGTTCTTAATCATGAAAAGCGTCGCTAATAGACACCCTAGGTAGCGCTCCTAGCAAACATTCGAAACTAGAAACGATTCCGCAACAACCGCACCTGTTAGAGCACCCTCAGTACAACACATAACGGCTTCGCTTCAATAAAACGCACTGCGAAGTGCTAGGTATTTCTCGCAACAACGCTCGATCGCAGCTAATCCAGACGGACTGGTTTTCTTGCTGTGGAAGCATCGAGGAAAGCGACAAGGTCTGACGAGATAATCTAAACGTTCGGAACTTCTGAGCTAGCTATTCAGAGGGCAGGTATGCCCGCTCCACATGTACCCGCACCCTTACTTGACTTGGAGTGGAACCCAACGGATAGAGACACTGCAGTGCACCTCCCCGAACGTTGTATATCCATGAGATCTATGCGCCATTCATCCCGACCTTCGTTTACTCATTTCGAGAACGGAAATTCGACCACAACGCGCCATATTGGACTCTATGGACACATGGCACCCCTTTGATCTTCCTTGCTTTCAAACCCCCTCTGGGAAATTCGCGTTTTGGGGGAGGATCAGGGAGGAGATTGGGAACGCGTAGTTGGCTGCTTGGTTTGCGGATTGTGCTGGCATCTGGGGAAAATTACGGCCGTTAGAGCCTCGCGTTTTAGGCTTCAACACTAGCACCTACGAACTATAACCTGTTCTTCCCCTCTAAGAAGCGGAAATTATAACGCACCGAAGCCCTTAAGCAACCATATCTGCCTTCTACCGCTCCACCCCGACTACCACGATGATAACCTCGCAACATCTTGCCATGAAGGAACGTCGTATCCTAAGGGTAACATTATGGAAGATAGTCCGCATGCATACGGAAAATGGCAGGCCCAGAAGGTGAAACTTCGCGAGAAATAAAGCTCTACCCTCCGCACCCAGACGCGCCTATAACGGTGCTCAGAAGGACGCGAACACTAGTCCAAGAGAAGCGACTCTACTGTAAAGCAAATGTTAGCTGTTTAGTCTGAACACTTTATATGTGCTCTGTCAAAGTTTGCAACAATTAATATGTCCATGATAGGTCTATCTAATTAGAACATGCTGCCAGTTAACGGCTACCAGAGTAACCTCCCTCCCTCTCTTCTTTCTACTTTGTACTTTGCCTACCACGCGCAACTGTCTTCTCTACGCTTTCTGTCCTAAACCTAAGCTACAACCCTGGATTAGTATCACACCCCGCCCTATCAGATTTCTCAGTAGTGCTACATTAGTCACGAAAAAGTGAAGCATCCGCTGGTAATCCTAACGACTTACTCTCTCTGACGCCGTATTGCTTCCAGGCCTACGATACAGACGCCGTTCCAATTCCAGAACCAAAGTTGCATTGTCGTTTCCAAGCAGCCAAGGCGTGTATCGCAGAAATTGGCACGTGGTCCCACGTAGAACTGCTTGCAGATTGTGGGGAGGCAGGCGCCGCACTGGATGCACAGCCTGGGTTGAACATACGCTGCTCGAATGCGATTACTTAGGACTGAAGGGCCATCGTGCGCACAAGTTACAGCATTAGTCATGGTCTCGATTGCTCAACTTCCCACACTGGAATGTTACCCAAGCCAATTCCTCGGTTCCCCTATGCTATACTGGCCTGGAGCCAGCTTATGTTCTTGAGAGACGGCGAGTTGAGCTGCTGGATAATCCTAAGATCATTAACGGCGGTTGCAATACCTGACTGCAGCTGATATGATGGTCGTGGCCAGACGTCTTTCGGCTGATGCGGGAGCGTTCTAGGGCAGTCTTCAACCATAGAAAGCCATACGGATGCCGGCGGCGTGAGGATCGTTCGATCATAATATGACCATGCGGCACAGGCCACAACCATTCATCTTGCTGCATGATTCTCATATGGCCTGAGTCGATGACTGCAACCATGTGCCCATCCCTCCATGGCTTCGAATATAACCTAGGCAGCCCCTTCCATACATATATTTCTCAACCCCTTCTTGTAATAAGGCCGAGCGTGTAACCAGAATTAAAAGTCGCAATTGCATACAGGTACCACCTCACTGTGTCAAATCCCTAGAAAACATTCTAGTTTCTTCACCCTCTTCCCATTCGTGCCATCCAGGATGACACGTGGAGTGATAAATCCCCGGTCCTATTCTGCAAGAGAACTAGGACTAATACTTTTGCTTGGTTTACAAAACAGAATCGCTGCGAGACTCCACATAGGCGTCAGGGAGAAGTAGCCAGTTATTACTATACACCTCGCGGAGTTTTATCCGGACCTAGCATTGTCGAATTGCCTCATAAGCTCCACCCAAACACGAATGATCCTAATGTCCAAGTAGTCGTAATATCCGTTCCTGGAGGTTAGATTAGCTAGTGTTGTTAGATGCTAACAAGCTAGATTACTATTTCGAGATTCATATTGCATTCCATGGCGGGTACGCTTTCACCTATGGCTAAGACCTTACTATTCAATCGATGGTGCTATCTGATTAGCTGTATTATCTATAGATTAACAGTTACACATGGTTCAGCTTCTATAGGCATGTCGCAAAAGCCGTCGAAACACCTCATCCGTATCATGTCACCTTGGCTCCTGAGCATATGCCAGATGTCTTACGAGTTAGATTATTACCACCACTTTACTGCTAATCTGCGGGATATTCCATATGGGCAAGTAGGCAGTCTTATCCACCCCATTGAAAGATCTTGGTTTGATTCGACTGCCATGTTGTTTCTATCAAGATACTCTCCCTTTCTTTACGCTTAGATTCTCTCCACTCAGATTTCGCCTTGCACTCTTGACTCTGAGGGCCTTGTCTCTTATAAATCCTCTGGACCTCTCCATAGAACAACTGTACTTCATCCCTAATAAATACCCTGATTGGGAATGCCGGGTAAAGGCCGTTAGGCTCGTCGAGGTGCTTAAGACGTAAAGCAGAGGCGCCATGAGAGCTCAGGTTTAAGATGGCGACGCCGCTGCTAAATTCGCCCATGAAGCGAACTATCAGCACGATTAAGTCTAAAAGAACGAGGTTCCCGACCCTACGTACTAAGCGGGTATGTATAGCAGTCCTTCGCCGAGAAGGGCAACTATGTATCTCTACTGTTATTCAGGGCGGCTCGTTCTCCGCGCTACAATAGCTTGTTGTCCGCGCTGTGTGTTTGCGTGATCATGTGGGGTTCGAACGGAGTGTGCGGTCTGCAAACTTGTTATCTATAATTGGGCCATCTATATAACATTATTCTTGCGAGCCAGCAAGAGATATGCATACCATCGAGATGAGCATACAGGCTTCCCCTAAGCGACTAATCCATCGAACCATCTAGGCAAATGTATGTTGGGTATTATAATAGTAGTTAAATGCAAGCTTAATGTAGGGCATTCCTGCAATAGAGCCTGTAGCATGTTTGGCAAGCTGGCTTCCACAGTATTATCTAAAAGCAAGGAGCAATTTAGTACAGTGGATAATTAGATATGTGCAACAGTAGAAACCAGGCCTAAGGCTCCTACATTAGGGCTTAATAAAGGCAGAGGAGTGCAGTAGCATGCCGAAGGCTAAAGGGAAAATAGATCTCGACCTACACTTATTTAGTGGCCATGGAAGTTTAAAACTCAGAGCTGTCGCAAAGTAGAACTAGGGACTGAAAGTAGAGCAGGATGCTTAACTCGCCATCTCCAGATTGCAAGTTAGAACTCCAACGCTACATATTAGTTAGGAGCCCACTCCCCCTCTCTTAAATATCCCCTACATTTTAGATTATTTCGTACTGTTGACGTTGATGGGCTAAGAGCAGATATCTGAGTAACTACGCAGTTTCCTCTCTTCTTCAATGGGTGTTTGCTGGTGGAATGAGATTTCCATGGCTGAGGTATGCCGCTGTAGAGAGTCCTTCGTTTTCTATAGAATGCAAGTGAGTGGTAATGCAGGATCAGGTGTCGATTCGCCAGACTTTGGTTTTGGAGTCGTGATCCTTATTACTTCATTGCTAAACACAGACTGATCAATTCAAGGTAAAATAAATGTTCCTTTATCACCATCATGCTCAAAGCACCTATTGCCGTTGATTTCAGAATCCCTGCCAATGTCGTTCTCCACAGTGAGGGTATCTGCGGCAGTCTCTTTCTAGTCCACCTTGCTCATCATCATTGCCTGTCTCCAGAGCCCCATCTTAGGCTCGCCCTTGGTGATAGTAGCCATGCAGGTCAACAAGATGTCTACGACATGGTCAGCTGTACCGTTCTTGGTAACTAGTAGGTTTCACGGTAAGCAAGTTACTCAACGAGATCGCGACGCATATGGAAGGGGAACCATTTGTATAAAGGGAGTCTTAACTATTAAACATTATCCTTAGCTGCTAATGAAGTTGGTGGATTGAAATAAATCTTAGACGAGTTAGAACTGGTCTGCTTGCAGGTACTAGCGTACTACTCTATGGTGATTAGACCTAGGCATAGACGCTCACACCAGCAGCATCGAAAGTCGAAGCAGGAAGTAGGTATACCATAAAACAAGAAGTACGGGGGCTATGACTAACGGAACGTAATGAAAGTTAGAGCCGAGCCTGAGGGTAACTTTAGGGAGTTACCGTGCGATTAAAGAGCTAGTCGTCGCGATACTTACATACGCACATGGTAAGGAAACTTTAGGACTAACGTTCAAGAGAGGTTAACAATGCCGTCTATGCTGCTTCTAGCTTCCCTATACGTGCTCGGTGCTCGTGGTGGAGCTACTAGCTATATGGAAGTAGCTCGGCGACATTGAGCGCTCTCAGGAGCGTTGTGGAGAAGTGCTCTGCCGCGAGTAAGCGAGTTCTAGGCGTATCCGACGGTAATAGCTGTTACTAACATCCCGCGCGCCGCACCATGTTGAAGTGCATCCAGAAACCGCGCACTGATGTTATTCTTCATGCAAACAAATCGCTGAGGGCTCTCAACTAATAGGTCGGTCTGGTGGCCTAGTGCTTGACCTACGGGATCATCGTGAGTTCTAGAAGCATAATGATAATGTCCTTCCAAACTAAATATATCCATGTACTTTTGTAGCCGGCTAGGTGCCAAGTTCTTACTCTGCACTTAAAACTCCCGTTCCACCGAAGCCTCGATTAGATCTTACAGGCCGGCGTATACCCAGTCAGTGCCCAGAAGCGGACACCGTTAGCAGCAGTTGTCAACATCTAGAGCGAGCAGATTCCTCGATCAAACATCTATTCGAAACTTTCTTGCTCTTAGGATTATTATCATACACATCCTATTTAAGAGGCGTAATCTTAATACTTTAGTAATGGCATGCTTGTTTATATGCGTTATTTTCGACCCTTTGTTTCCCTATTACATATTGCGTTAAATTCCATGGGTCATATACTATTGCAGTTAAAGCAATACGCCAACCTATCACATCTCCGAAATTACTTGTGAAATAGGTGGAGAGAAGCCAACAGAACGGAGGTTCTGTAGAAGACCACATCGAGATGTAGTAGCCCCAGGAGATACCATCTTAGAGGTAGAAGCAAGGTAGTAGATACGGAAGATAGGAGTCTCATTCTTGGCACCAATTATGCGCTAGCCGTCGCTGTCTAGGGGGATCTCGTTCTTAACAGCGCCGCTTTCGCTCACGTTCTGCCGATCGGCGTTGTACTAGTAGACTTTATTCATGTCGTCACCATTCTCCTCGCACTGTGTTGGTTGGTGGGTGTAATCTAGGCGAATCTCGCCCTTGATATCGCCGTTCTTGCTAGTCATATTCTTGTCGGCGTCATCCAGGCCATTCTCGAGTTTCATTCCATGGAAGCCTTATAGAACCGCGGCTGCTGTCTTCTAGATAGCGGTCAAGATTTAAAGATATGTTAGCCTTCTTCCCCTAACCAAGAATCTGTAAATGCAGCGTTCTAACCGATTAGCCGCAAAGAATGCATACCACTGGATGAGCTATTTCGTAAAGCTTTGGTGGATCCGATACAATCTGCTAGACACCTGAGTCACTCTCCCAGGTATACGATTCACCCGCATGAAACCATATCTTGAATACGTAGGCTTGAAGATCTGCAGGGGGGAGGTGCACATGAAGATAGCTGTGGGTTCAAGTACGGTGTCGTTTGAGGTAGCAGGATCGATCCATAGCTCTTGATAGGGAAGAGCTTCTCGTACGTTGCGTATTATTCTCGTTCGACGCTGGATTCTACTAATTCTCTGCCCCGGGAGAGAGACCTAAATAGGTAATCTTAGGGGAAATCTTGTCTGGAACACCGAAGTCGCGTAGTGAATTCATAATGTTAATGGTAGAGGGATAACTATCCTCGTTCATGTTGCAAAGTACATCAACCCATATTTCCTTTACGAAACGAGGATCAATGTTGCATATCTGATCTATGTCGATGCTGGTACAGAACGAACAGAGAAGGCCGCCTTTTGTTCGCTGGGACTGCCCCAACGTCGGATTGATAACAGGTCGACCAGACCAGAGAGTTCGGAGGCATTATCAGTTGTGATCCATGGACTGTGAACTCTGCAAATGAGCAGCTCAACTAGACCATTCTCTCTCCAGCAAAGATCGAGCGTCGAAGCGGTAATGGGCGATAACTTACTGGAGATATGGATGGCCTCATATGCGTATAGGCGACCCTGACTCTTGGCTATGGGAGGATGAAGGCTCCTACTGTGGCCTGTACGAGATGATGCAGCGGGTGGGGCTCGATCGTCTTTACTTCAATGCCCGTACGTTCTGATTACAGGGTGAATCTGGTTTGAGACCCCCTCTTGCAGGATGTGCCACTTCTTGAAATCTTCAAGTACTTCTGATGAGGATCGCCATTTCATGGCCGCTGGCAAGAGGTAGTGCGACAATCGCGTCCCATTCAAGCGGGATGGTGGTATTGGAACGCAGTGTTCGCTATTACGATGTAGACGAGCACAGTGGCATCTTTAGTGAGCTATGACCAGAGTTGAACTTCCCGGAATGGATAAGTGTGCAGGAAAGAGAGGTCGAGCATGTTGGCGTAGGTGGTAAAGGCGAGGAAGACCTTCTACACCCTTTACGAAGGGACGAGAAGCCTGATTAACTGCGATAACGGGAATACGTAAGAGATTAGATGCGCTAAGGTGGTCTCGATGGCAGTGGGAAACCTACTACTTCTTCCCTAGGGCCGAAGCCGTTCTTCCGCCCCTTTTGACGTATACGGGACGTTCACTGCAAGGGATTTCGGCAACGTCACCAAGATTGGCGCGCTTCGGTGCGGTGCGGATGAGGTTGGCGCGCTTCGTTGATGGGTTTAGGCTTCATGTATAAGTAGAGTCATGGATTAAGAATGCGGGTGCAGTTCAGGTGATTGGTCTCATAGAAGCAGACTTTGAAACTGCTCGGCAATCGCTAACCCCAGTTAATGGCCTGGCCGTCAATGAAAAATGCCTTATCCACATCGTTAGCAGTAATAGAAGCAAGACGAAGAGCGGTACTTACGGCGGCGTCGAGACATCCTTCGGCATGTAAAAAAGAATCTGACCTCCCTTTCTTGAACGAGTATGTACATCGCTTTATCGTAAGCCCACATCCATGTTCTATTCGACGTAATCTGCTTGTCGAAGATCCCCGAAGGCAGAACGTAGGAGTGTGGCCCACATCGATAAGGTCTAATGTCGCCTCCGATTACGAAACCCCTCGCGGCGCTTGGTATTGATCGAGGGGCAGGACCAAGGACTCGCGGTGTCGGCGTAGATGTGGGATACAGTGCTGTCGCAGGAGTCCATTTTTCCACCTCGAATATGGAGTGCGTCTGCTGGAGTGTTCTAACATTGTCACGAACACTAAAATGAAGTCGGGCGGGTTTACGGGGGATGCTGGATCCTGGTGGCTCTGCACCAGTGTCGAAGACGCGGTGTGGTCGCGGTAGGTGGGAAGCATGTAGGCTGAGTGCCGCGTTTCATTTCATCGTGTCGTTTGGGCGTGGATGTGAAGGCGGTGAGGTTGAGCCTGCGGCGAGGTAGATTGCAGCGCTAATCCGAATTACGAAATGGCACTTCAGTTGAGCGATTCGACCCTCCGCAAGCTATCAGGGCGGCTAGGCCTGGGTCTTGAGAGGTTGAGAAATTAGTCGAGTCAGCGGGATCAGCGTCACGATCAGCGTCGGCATTACACGGCGTTGAGGGTGCTTTGTTGTTGGTGAATTCATATAAGTGTGTATAGAGGACAGCTGATATAGACGCCTCCCTCCAACCCCGCTCCAACCAATGCCGTTCGTTCCTCCCCCAGCTGCTCGCGATATAGTAACGAGGGAAGCGCCGTTGCCTCTCGAGAGGCGATGAGCCCCGCTTCCTCGCGTTGCTGCCTCCACTGATAGCCATTCCAACCCGTAGCACCGTCCGCGCCGGGTATGCTCCTTTCCCCTTCCATATATGTCTGAAGTGTGTCCGTTTCATCGCCCGCTTGTGGCTAGTAAGTTGGCCATGCGGTCTAATTCCGGCGAGATCGAACGTCGTCGTGGATGGGGACGTAGGCAAAGAAACCTGGTCGACAGACTAGCTGCCTTCCAAAATGCATCCAGCTATGCAGTCAAGGCTGTGGCGTCAACGTATGCGATCAAAGGTAGCGGAGGTGTTCGAATAGAGTTGTAACGCGAATGCCGCGTCGCGAAATAGGTACGAGCATACGCCGTGCGCGTATCCTCCAGCCCAGCGATCTAGTGCCACATGTGTCAGCGCAAAACATACAAGCTTCTACGACAAGGCAAGGGACCTTTCAAAATTCCTTATCTTTGCAATCCTCTCGCTACGACGATGGTTATGCAGGCTGGTGGGCCGGGTGAGCCTCCTCCTCTTCGCTGGTCCTCGACCCGCGGCGACAATAACGGCATCTTCCGAGGGCAGCAGCTCGCCGAACGGTGCAGACGGGCTCGAGACGGCGTGAAGGCGGTGGATCAGTGATACTGCGCCAACGACAAACTGAGCATGGCTCCGCACTGTGGTCACTTGCGAGGAGCTCATGGCACTCATCCCAGAGCGCATCAGGAGCCGCGAGGAAGGAATTGAGTTTGGTATGTCCATGACTGCTTCGAGGCGGTCGGTCTCTTGTTGCATGCATCGCGCGACTTCAGCCTCGACTGCACTGGTGTCACCCTGGGCGGTTTTCTGTCCAACGACGCTGACAATAAGGCCCAACAAGGTATAAGAGGGATGGAACGTCGGTTGAAGCGCGCATCTCATTCGGAAATGTAGCCATCGTTGGCGAAGCGGACTGCTGGCTGCGTGCCCGCAGGCTGCTTCAGGTTCAGCGATGCTTTGATGGCTCCGAGGCAGAGGGACTGGAAGAAAGGGGAGCGGGCAGGGGCCATGTTCGCGGCTGCAGCTTGTGGGGGATTCAGCTGACAGCGATAGGCTGCGAGATGAGGTTGCGAGGTTGCAAGGTTGCGAGGTGGTGAGGTGGTGAGGAGGTTGGTGCGTCAATCTCGATCTCGGAGCGCCACGGGTCGAGATGCTCTAGGCGCCTTGAGCCTCGCCTCACCTTTCCCACCGCTCGCCGGATCCCGGCATCATAATATACCATTATGTCCCCACTCCATGGCCGCAATTTCTTAATAATAGACTGAGCCCCTGTGCTGCGGCTCAAACTTTTCCCGAAGTCCAAGTCTGTCAAATTGAGTGTGGGTGCTCATCACCCAGGATTGACGCATGGCAAAATTTGTTCTAAGATCAGCGCAGCATTGCCATCTGACGCTTGTGGAGACCGAAGAGAAGCCAGAAACGAGTTCAGTCGGATTCACACCCACTGCGCACTCATATATCCTGACCCCGACAGTGACCGGGTTGAGCGCTTCAACCTCCACACTAATCGACTATCTTCCACATGTGGCCCAAGTGCAAGCCAAAATGCGTTCTAGAGCTCAGACACCAACAGCAGATGAGGCTCAGAAGTGGGCCATGGTGCATCGAATTCACGAAAGCGCTTCTCTTTGAGGCCCGGATTTCGTCGTACCAAGAGCAGTACACTGTCCTTCTAGAACCACCTAAACGCGCCTCCAGATCTTGTAATGTGGAGCCGCAAAAGCAGCGCAAGCGCACACTGCTCACACTCCACTGCCTAGCCCATCTCATTCCACGCCCAAAGCTGCCAACGATTCTGTTCATGAACCAAATCGCGCAGCTGCCACCAAAACTAAAGT
This sequence comes from Trematosphaeria pertusa, assembly GCF_010094035.1. Taxonomy (NCBI): domain Eukaryota; kingdom Fungi; phylum Ascomycota; class Dothideomycetes; order Pleosporales; family Trematosphaeriaceae; genus Trematosphaeria; species Trematosphaeria pertusa. The sequence goes on along the minus strand of NW_022987234.1, from coordinate 228,966 downwards.
GTTGGCGGATATAAGGAATCATAACTAAAGAGCAGAAGGATTGCGATCCTTTTGCTCCTGAAATAAAGGCCATGGAGATGCGGGTGCCGCAGTGGCCAAGAACCCAGCTGTTTAGAAAACTGCTGCCGCTACATGATTCCCTCCCTTGCGGGGGAACTCTGGCAAAGGGAAGAAAGCTGCATCTAAACGTAGGGAAGGTCGAAGGTGCTGCGGAAAACAATTGGCAAGACCGCGTGTATGAATGTCTTCAAAGGCGAATGGAACGGCGTCACCATAGCTCTTAAGCCTGGAAACCCGCTGCTCGCGCAATGGCTAAGGAATAGTCAAACGAATATGGTCTGCTATGCTGGCTGTATCACTAGTACATCTCCCGGCTTATACATTATGATGCTCAAAAGCTTCAGTTAGAATTCGAATATGTTGGCATGGATATTGCCAAGCGTATAAATGCGAACAGGATGTCGGCGTTGAGGACTTACGAGCAGTCCAGCATCCTCCACAACATAAGCCATGCTCTTATTTACATTTATAGTGAGGGCCTATACCACTGCGATATCAAGCCTGAGAACATCCTCCTAAGCGACAATGGGAAACGCGCTGACCTATGCGATTTTGGACAGTCCATCTAGGGGGATGTGGACACTGGAGGCGGTACGACGCGATACATACCTTCTTAGTACGCAACATCTGGTTAACGCGGACTTGGGCCAACATCTGGGCTTTTCGCATCACGATGCTTTTTGCCATAGACTTGATCACTTTGCCTCTACTACCCAGATAGCAGATACGCCGGATGCCAGGTCGTTAACTAGATCCGCTCTATCTAGGCGATCGAGGTTCCGGAATGGTAGAGTGTAGTGGCTAAGATGTTGGAGGCATTAAGACGAACGCGGATTGCAAGCGCAGCCATAGCGAAGGCGGTTGAAGGGACAGCGCAGATGCAGCTCTATGTCTGAGCAGATGCCGTAGGTAGCTGTTCGAGGTACTCGGATTTAGTCCCTGCAGCAACTTCTCGCTCATCAATTTAGACACTGCTATTCTTCGTTTCTCGCGAGATTTGCAAGAGAATAGACAATTCCCTGCGTTGCTAGTGCTCACTAGCCTTCAGTCATGTATAACCCACCGGGTGGCTTTAACTGGACAGCTCGTTCGCCCCGGTGTTAAACAGTGGCAGCAGGGTCGACAGCGCGGGCAGTTTGAACCGGAGCGGGAATGTCCTGGGTGTGCCCAGAGCATACTTTCGGACTATGTTGCAGGTTTTATACCATCACCTGTGCGAAAACATGCCCTCCTCGAATCCAGCCGATCGATTCATCAACTGCCTGGATCCGTCGTATCCGCTATGATAATCGATCTACGACGTGACCCCCACCACTTCTACAGCCACGTACGGGCTGCATACCAGAGAATAAGCACCGCCGATCCTCGCCAAACCATTCCCCAGAAGGAGTATCGCGGCCCTAACCTATCCATGCGTGCGTTCCGGCTCGAAGATGGGGGCGCGTTAGAGAGTCTGGAATCCGAAGTGGTTTCCCTCTCTAGAACGATCTTCTACCACTACCACCGCATTATGTGTTGCTGGCAAACTCTATCTATCGGATGATAGAGACTTTCGACATCCACTGCGCGCATCTGTCGAATGGCACACCTTCGTCGATGGAGCAGAGGTCTCGAGAAGAGGAGGGAAAACCATCTCGGCCATCTTCCTCATCACTGTTGAAACGAAACCGGGTTTCGAGGCCGCGCTAGTATGCCACCAGAAGTAAAAAAGAAGCAAAGGATCGCACATCAACTCTTGCGGCCTGATTGCAATCAAACCAAACAGGCATTAGAAGCCTTTCAGACCTAACAGTCTCATCATCTAGATATTTGGTCCTAATGTAAACCGTCATGCCTTCGTACGAGCCGAGCGGTAGCGGCGAACGCGAATCTATCTACTTAGCCTTAATTTGGGGTCTCTACGCTTCACCTCTGCCTATAGGCATAAAGTAGGAAGGTGCAAGTATGCACAGCAGGCCCAAGAAACCCAGTTTTGCTCTCGCTGTCCACCCTGAAGCCTTTTCCACATCAGCTCGTCTGATTCCCTGGGATGTACCTTAGGAAAAGTTCAAGTATTGGATGGGACTAGATTACGGATTTGGTCGCTAGCAGTCTAGGCTCCCTCGTCCTAAGCCACTTTGCCTGTACCATTGACATGATGTCCGAGATTCTCTTACTCTACACCTCACTCCACCTTCTCTAATGTTTACCGCACCGGCTTCTTCCCTTCGCCCGCTTTCGTCTGCGAGAAATACGAATGTGCGGTTCGTTGAGCCTGATGGGGCAGGAGTCGACATTCCAGCCTTTGAAGCGAGCCTGGCATTTTATTATCCCTATATGACAGTTACCAGGATCCATGTCGCCATTGCCGAAAGGTAGGAACTCTAGAGAACCGTTGTAGGCGAAATATAGGGGCATAGCAAGACCGAATCAATGATCTGAATAGCTATAGCGAATACCGTGACGCATGGTGGAGGACCGAGGAGTGATGTATCGTTCTTGCGCTCGCCGAGGAGCTCATACGCGCCTCTGAAACCGCCCCGCTGACATCTGACATGCTCGAATCCCAAGGGTTCTCAGTGTGTGACATACCGGTTGCAACTCGAGCGAGTCACGGCAGGCGTTGCTGAAACGAAGAGAGCTCGGATATCCCTTTCTCTAACTGTTCCTTGGCGGTGATGGATTGGGATCGCGACCTAGAGTACCTGGAGAGAATTGGCGCTTTTCCCGCCACATCCCTGGAAGCGCCATCGTCGTTCGCAAAGAGGAAGGCCACCGCACATAGAGCCTTTCGCTTCCTGGCGTCAAAGCGAAAGGCAAGTGTTTCCGTGCGGAAGTGTCATGATCGGCTCTACTCCGTTACCGAGATTACGCTCGAGACCAAGCGCTATCGCCATCGACTATGGGCAGTAAGCAGCACTTTCAAGCTTCATTCGATGTATTTGACTGACACTTCAACGTGTCTGGCCAGACTCCCAGCATTGTGTTCCTTGGGCTAGAGTTGCCAAGCAGGTAGGCCATTCCTAGTAGGTTATTTACCTCTAGATTCCTTGCGCTGTGTAAAGTGCTTTGATGCGGTTAGCGTAACGCATGTCGTTGCTTGTAGAAAGCTTGTCCTAGAGGGCTTCAACGAATAATCGGTAGCTGGCAATGGCATATAGGGAAGCTCACCAAGGACTTCGTTCCTAGCTTCAGATTGCTGCCATTCATCCTTGTACCAAGTACGGAACCACTCCCGATCTCAATGTCAGCCCTGTCAGCCTCGCTCGTTTGTGTACCCCCTTATTCTATGTCAGCAGCGCAACATCAACAAGACCTACTTAGCTTCCTTTATTCCTCCAACGTGAATCCGCGGAAGGTTGCGGTAAGGAGACTTTAAGCTGAAATTCCCATAAATGGAAAAACAAAGCTGGGCTTCCAGGTATGTGTACCCAGCATGAATGGCTGTAAGACATGAAGGGAGGACGGAATGTGTGTAAACCATTTAAGGTCCTAATATCGACGGGATATGGTCACTCATGAAGTGGCTGTTGCGTAGATTAGAAGCCAGGCAGAGTATAGAACCATGATCGAGAGCTTCGGGGGCATTTATTAGGCGGCATTCGTGAGTGACGAAAATGTCATCCAGAAGTCCTGCGCTTTGGGAGCAAGCACAGTTGGGTAGACTCAATGGGGCAACGATTGCTTTAGTGGACACTCACACAACAGTTTGGGAGCGTCAAGTAATAAAGAAATCGATACCATTAATGGCGTCGTCGTCGGAGTTATAATGGAGCGTTAATGCTGGAGTGACTAGAAATCATCCATAGAAAACTCGTTCATCTCCTCTAGCAGGTTCAAACCGCTCTCACCAAAACGACGGGAGATGTGTCGAACATCTCACGTCTCCCCAGAAGCAAACACACCTCTGCTCAAAGCACACAGCGCGTCAGCCGCCGATGATGGGGCTTAGCGGTCCTTTGGCAAGCACGATGCCGCGATTGATGATGAGATCAACGACGAAGGGACCAATGCCCCAGTCGAACTCGTCCGCATCTAGGACTGGGCGGCAATATGCTCAGACTGCCCGCAATCAAGGCTCGCCTCGCCGGTCCCCCAATTAAATGTACGTCGGCGATCGCGTCTGGTCCTCGTATCATGGCCTCGTGCCAGGATCACGGATCGCTGCCTCGGTTCAGATGATCCGCCAGTCGATAAGCTGACAATACCATCGACCGGATGGTCAGCTTGGAAAGCTTCCCGACGTCGCTGTCCTCCAAAGCCGTGAGGACTGTTTCGCCGACCGGCCTGCGCTAGCCATGCAAGCTTTTCAATCATCCTCGATGTCCGAAAGAGCTTGGCGACGCCTTAGAGGCCGCGCGCGGGGCGACGATACCAATACCAGCTATGTCCCTAACCACGATGTTAAGGGCGGAATAGCGGCAGTCAAAATCCGCCGGAGGAACGACTGCACCGTAGCAAGAACGATGTTGAAGTAGCTCTTTCGATATCATATGCATGACTTTGCCGTCTTGAACGTGTCTACGCACCTGCTCACGTTAAGCGTTTCGCCTGTCGACAGCGTGAACAACCAGAGTCGCATTGGTCAAGTGTCTGGGAGAGCTGCTGCGGTTCTTCCTGTGGACACTAGGCTCGAAGTGGCAATCGAGATGACAGCTACGGTGCGTATTCTCCTGCGTATTAGTATTAGTATAAGCATAAAAGGACCTTGTAGAGGCGCGCTTTGAATTCCGAGCTTCTCGTGTAATTGTTTGAATAGTATAGCTGGCTGAGAAAGAGACGGGTTGGGTTGAGATATTAGGAAGCAGCAAAGGTTAGTCGGCTGACTGCGAGTGTGTAAGTCTGAATTTCTCTCTCTAGCAGCCTTTTTAGTTTGAGACAGCCTTAGTTACCTGCGGAGTTACGGATAATATTCTCCATGTCGAATGTGCGTGGCGTTGGTGTATCTACCTGCGGCGACATGTAAATGCGCTCCTTTGGTGCGTGGACTTGCTTGGCGCACTTTTGGGGGAACTTTCCGGGCGCTCGATAGCGGGATTAAGCGCCACTTCCGTCGTAATGCGGTTCACCGATAATGTTAACTAAATATAGACTTCTTGGAGTGCAGGACTAGTAGGACTAGATGGGAGCAACATCGCTACTTGCACCGTACTCATCCTAGGGTTACCCGTCGGCGTCGTGCCAGCCTTGCTACGTCCCTTCTAGCCTCAAATCTCCTTCATGGCTTAGGCTTCTCTATTATCGTAGCTGATAGAACGTTGTATGTTAGCGTGAGATGTGTTATAATAGCTCTAAGTGTCCCTTAGACATTCCGACGAAGTGGCTGTCGCCGGAGTGGCCTATGTAAGGAATAATTTATCCTCGGTTATTTATGATGGATTGCGCACCTAGATATTACTACATGTCTTCTCTTGCTTGGCGTACACCCTGCCTCTTACGAGCGGCGTTGCGGATTCGTTGGGTGGGGGAAGATGTCGCCAACTGGCCTCTCATGGGGGATAGGACGCTCTCGTATGAATCGATGCCCCACGAAGCGTACCGTGCCGTGATACTTACCGTGTAACCTTGAAATCGCATTGCAGTTAATATTTAGGATAGGTAGAAATAGGTTGCAAGCATATTGCATGGTGTACAAGGGCGTGGTAGAGTATGGTAACGAAAAAGGTGAGCACATGGCTGGCTGCCAACTAGCGCTTAAAAGTTTGACCACACCAAGTGGAGTTACTTGGAGATCGATGTTGCGATCTCTTTCGTTATCCATGGGAAGCAATTTGCAAGTATATTGCATAGTATAACAGGACGTGGTAGAGTATGGTAACAAATAAAGGGCGTGGATTGAGCTGGCCGCTGACCATTATTCCAACGCTCGAACACACCAAATAACTAATAAACAGCGAAGTTATTCGGAAACTGATGTTGCGATCTCTTTCCTCATCCATGGGGAGCATTTTGCAAGCATATTTATGGCGTAAAGGGACGCGGTTGGGAATGGTAACGAATAAAGGGCGTGGATCCAGGCCACCATTAATTGGCGTTCGAGAGGGCTCAGATATGCCCATAATTAACGCCGGAGCTTGCGAATACATTGCAAGTCTTTCTTACAATGTGGGAAATGGGATTGCAGATGCTTTGCATCGTATTAGATGTCATGGCGAAGTATGGTAACAAAACGGAGGCATGGATTAGGACAGTCGTCGATCGGGTCCGAAGGGCTCAAACACACTGGTAATTAGTTGCAGAACTTGCGAGCGGTTCGTAAATAGTTTTTTAGAGTTGTAAGATAGAATTGCAAGCAAATTGCATAGTATAGGAGGATGTGGTGGAGTATAGTAACGAAAGGAAGGGTGCATGGACTGAGCTCCACATCAACTGCATCTGCAGAGCGTGAATGCACCGACGATTAACGACGGAGCTTGCGGACGCATTGCGAGTGGCTTTAAAGATAAGTAGAGTTATAGCGCAAATGTTTTGCATGGTATGCAAGGACGTTACAGAGTTTGGTAACGGAAGAGATGGGCATTCTGCTCGAGCCAGCCATCGATGGCGTCAGCAGAGCTCGAACGCACCGATGTTCGACGATTGAGCCCGTAAACGCTTTGCAAGTGACAATCCAGAAGGGGGGGACTAGGTTGCAAACATATTGCATGCTCTGCAGCGTCTCGGACAAGCGCGGTTGGGGAATGTTCTGGGTATGTACGGCTTCAAGCACGTGCTTAGAGGGAAATTTCCATGCCATACACTGACTTCCGTTATAGTCTTAACGGGTTGCAACTACATTGCAATCGACTTGCTGACTGCGGAAGGTAAGATCGCAATCGTATTGCATGCCCTGCAGGGTCTTCGATGAGCGTGGTTAGGAAAAGTCCTCATGGTAAGAAACGTAAGTGTAGGCGATGAATTCCCATGCCCTCCAGGGCTACACTAACAACTTTCAAGCTTTGAGGAATTTACTAGCGCATTGCAAATTAGCTTATCCAGCGGGCAAGGTGAGATTGCAAATGTCTTGCATGTTGTACAGCCTCTTCCATGAGTGAGGTTGGGAGTGAGAAGGCAAGGTCTGGGCATGTGACCAAGGTTAAACTCTGCGGTCTGCACCGACCATTGTTGTGCTCTTAGGGGCTTGCAACTGCATTGCAGTCAGTCCTATAGATATCTTTTTAGTAGGATGCAACCGCTCTGCATGTTTTATAGATTCTTCTAGAGTAAGCATAGCGACTTCGAGGCTCGTGGGAAAGAGCGGCGAACTCTCCGCGCTACTACGACTTGCTTCGTAGCATTTAGAGTTTGCAATTGCATTTCAATCGCCTTGAACAATGATTTTGAGTAAATTGAAAACACGGTATATACTATGCAAGGTCTTGAACGAGTGTGGTTGGGCTCTCAAACCCTGCGGATGTGACTAGTAGTGAATTCAACCCACCCAGTTCCAAGAGCTGCACCTACAGCCTGCGACACCATTAATGGCCTGCAATACAATTAAACCAGATGCAAAAAATGCTCCCGCACGTAATACAACCTTTTAGCGCACTTTTCAGGCTTGTCTTCGGTGTGGTGCAGCGCTTGAAGCATTCGCAGGCAAAATAGGTTAGCGTCGAATTTCCAATGCCTCCCAAAATCGGGATGTCAGTTTACTAACTCTAAACGATAAGGGCTGCGGCCTGCAAATAAACGCAAAATGATGCACGGTAATCTTTAGCACGTGCTGCACTCATTCTGCACCTCATAGAAGCCTATTCCTTGTGTTGTGCAGAGGTCGAAGCATCGGCAGGCGAAGTAGGTTAGCGTCAAATCTCCAGCTGCCGAAATCGAGATGTCCCTTTACCAATACTAAACGACATGGGCTGCCGTCTACAACTAAGTGATACAAGATGCGAAATGTACTTCTGCACTTAGTGCATCTTCCCTGCAACTTCGAAGGGTTTCTATTTAGTGTGGTGCATGGATAAGAAATTAGGAGACGAAAACAGGTTAGCGTTAACTGTTGAATCCTCTACAAAACTACCTCAAGCTACCAATCTCTGCATACATCCTCGGCTGATCTGGCTCGTATATTACTGGAACATCGGAATTCCAGTTTGGGGTAATGTGCATGAGCATGTTATGCACCGCGATAAGGTGGCTGGATGGGTTGCGCTTCGGCGCGTATAAATCGCGCGCGAGGGCGTTATCCCCTCGAGCATACACGATAAAGTTACTACAGCCGTAGCAAACTACAGCTGTATTCACTCTCTCCTACCGTCGTCCACAACCGCCATCACTCCCTAAGCGTCGACGTAAGTCGCAGGATAGGAGTTCTAGTTGGTTTCGTAATGGGGATGAGTTAAGTGGTGATTTATTGCGCACATTCTGTGCTTGTGAAACGCCGAGACAGAAGAGAGGGACATCTTCTAAAGCTTGCGATGACACCCCTGAATGCCGACGATACTTCATAGCTCCACATCGTTTCACGGAGCTTCTATTCTCGTTAATGCTCGCAAAAGCGAACAAATTCCCACTTCGGTGACTTCCACATATCCATAGCATGTTGTGCCTTCTTGCTAACAATCGTAAAAGCTACGTCGTACGTCGTAGGGCGCTTCCGCTCGCCCGGCGTCTTTCGTCGAACCATACGACTAGAGAATGGACACTGCAACACACATCAAGGATCTATAGGTTGCGCGTTACCGGATCCAAACACGAACATTCTTGAAGACGTTGGCGAAGCTTATGCTTGCACTAAGCATCGCCGGCAGGTTTCGGTGCTTTCTCATGGATCCCATGAGGTTCCCCAAGGGGTTGCCATGCGTTGATGGATCTTTTCAATTATCGGGCTCCCTCGACTTCTCGCAACGTCTCACGAGAGTTTCCTTGCTCTCCTTCACGCCTGCCCTCCATTGCCGATTTCCATTCTGACCCTCTTCATCCTCTTGTTCCGATTTCGACCATGTCGGAGCTGTAAAACAGCTCACGAAGCTTGCAAACATTCCCTCAGTTATCACTCAAGAGATCGTGTAGGTAGGAAGTTCTAAAGGTCGCCTTTGTCCTCATTCACGTTCCAAAACGAACCCTCTCTCAGGAATCACTCTGCCAATCTCGACACGCTGCTCAAGCTACTAAGCGATGGAGCCATACATACTCCCCCAATCTCATCGCTATCCATCCCCTCTTGCGACGAGTTGAAATAGACGCGAACGGCGCCACGGCCACGCTCTGCGCCTAGTACGTAGGCAACGACGACGAACGCCCCAAGCTACCACTAGAGCTTCTCGAAAATGCCCGAAGTGTTTTCAACCCCTTCCTTTCGACCAACGATGGGAAGGAGAAGAATACATCCACACTGGAGAGCGCAAGATGGACGAACACGACGTGTATGGCACGTCCTGCACTGTCGAGCTTGGAGCCTCGGTGCTTAACGCTCTGACTATGTAGCTTTCGCCTGCACGTCCGCCAATCTCTTCCATGATCCGGTGTTGCCCGTGTGCTGGATTACTGTATCGTAGTAGCGTTTGCCTAATAACAAGAAGGCTGCTGCTCATAGCCGCAAAGAAGAATATGTTCATAGACGAATCTGGACGCATGCCGTTCCACAATGCCAATATCCCTTTAAGGATGTTTGTCAAGTAGGTATAGGAAGAGGGAGAACAAAACGAGGCATATACCTTCCTTGCCAAAGAGCTGGGAAGTAGCCGCAACCTTTGCCGGGCCTCAGATTACCAATAGCCGGTTGAGGCCATTGGACAGGATGACAGATGTATAGGCGAAGACTGGGGGTTATCTCAGGGTGCAGTCTTTTTACAATACTACCTAGATGCGCCAAGTGGGCGAGAATGTCGCGAGTTCGACAGACCAGCCGCTAGAGTCGGAATGCGTGGTGTACGCAGAATACTGATAAACCGACTTGAATACAACCGCGGCTTTCGCTCGAAATCGTCATCGAGGCTTCCAACAACCGCTTCACATCTCATCTACATGTCAGATTGAGAACATGCCTCGACGTAACGGAACCGCTGCCATAATTTAATTTCAAGTCCAGACGCCTCGTCCTCGTTCCGGAGACGGAGAGGGAGCCACTTACGAGCACCTGCAATGCGTGAAACGCATCTAAGATGCGACCCATGAGGCTACGAACCCGAAGTCGGCGCAGCATCTGAGAGAGGTTGCGACCCAGGATCTCACCTCTGAGACTCTGGAGACATCAGTGCAGAACCAGATGCGTGGAAAGTCTATACGAATAGTGTTGCTGCGGAGCGTGTGTGGCGGGAATTCTAAGCCCGAGCTATTCTATTCTTGATAGGACCCTCCAGAGCGTTGATACCTGTCTCTAAGCAGCCGAGAACGTCGATCCCCTCAAACTAGTTGAGCGCATGGTTGATAATGTATGTAGAGAAATGAGACTGCGGCGAACTGTCGAGAATATATTGCAAGGTACCCGCCAATCTTCGTAACGTCAAACGTGAATCCAAAGGCTTCAACAACTATCTGGATCTCGTTTTGCAGGCTGTTTCTTTCGCAGGCTGTAAATACTGGCTTTTAAGGAACTCGTCCTAGTCATGTCTAACTCAAACAGGTGACTGCGGTCATCAACGACGATCTTAACAGGCTCGTAGGGGCGTCTGATGTCTTTGGAGTTTGCCTAAATGGTATTGGGTACGCAACTGACGGTGCGAACAGCTCTCTTGCGACTCTCGATGCTTGAGTTGGGCGCGGCGTCGATTCTCCGTTGGTGGAGGGTTTCAACATTATAATGGCTTTCTGGGACACGAGCTCGGCGCCATGCGCACTGAGGCGGAGTTCTCTAGCGCTGAATCCGACTACGAGATTGTCCGGTAAGAGCTGAATCAGGCTGCTGGCCTGTGTATTCGAGACTCGGGGATCGTTGGAGTTCGTGAGTAACGCATGGGCGTGACTGCACCCATCGAAATTTCTGAGCCGTGGTGGCGTCAATGGCGACTCCATAGTCCTTGTGCAACATAAGAGCCTCTAGAGAGTGCTCAGTGACCTATAGGGATGCGTTCCCTGGATGGATATTAAGACAGGGAAGATAGAAGACCCACGGTATCAACAGGGTCCCCATGACCCACGTGCGTTACGACGTCGCTTTGCGGCTCTCGTTGCCTCCTAATCTAAGACCCAACTTTCTCTCACAACACTAACCTCCTCCAAACTCCCTCTACGCTATAGCTTCCAGCTTTGCGATTCTAATGGCTCGAAGTGCTACCCAGACTAGCAAGTGGTGTTAGCGAGTCGAACGCCCTTCGTTCTCATACGATAATGCCTAAATTTTGAAGAAATAGATGCGGATTGTCCGAAGCATACTACTAACAAATCGCCAGATGGTGACGAGAGGACCATTTCGAAGATAGTTGAGATTTATCTAGACTCCATCGAACGAAATAGAAAACGGCGCTCGTTTTTGGGATATTCTCGTAGGCGGCTCAACCATGCCAGAGATAGAGACAGAGGGGGAGGGTAGACTACATGCGCGTTTGGAGGACATGTTCGATATGTAGTAGTCGAGAAACGGGATTAAGACGGCGCATAAAAGAATGCATACCGGCGTAGAAGCATTAAGTTTGGAACTTGTAGAGTATGATTTGCGTTCGAAACCCGAAAGTGCGATAGTTAATCTGTAGCAATCTAAGAGAAGGAGAAATGAAGTATAGACTGTACAGATACACCAGTAGCGGCTCGATTGCAACCTTGTGGGCCGCCAGGCGAGCGAAGGGTAGCAATAGGATGCTCGAGCGGGTGCTTCTAGTGGCGAGTATTTGCTTCACTTCTAAATATCACCATGACAGTGGAGGATATGGCTCAAGGGGAGCCAATAGAAAAACCGGCGGTACTGTACTCGTCACCGCTCGCAGTGTATATATAAGACGCAATGGCATCTAGCGTCGTTTCGTAATCGCGCCTCTATTGGGGTGCTTATAGTCGACCAGCACGTTGAGTTCATGTTAAGGATGGACTCAGAGTTGGCATCCATGGCACATAGGCCATCCGGAGCGCCAGGAATCGCTTATTCGACCGCCGTATATCTAGTGCACCATTACCACGCTCGTCCTTCCTAGACTCTATCCGCTCCAGCGCTTCTGTAGGGATTTCCTCGATGGACACGTTTCCCGGGCCTGTCTCCATGGTTGCTTCGCTGCAAAAGAATTATTATAATGCTCCATATTGTGGATCAGACGCAGCACCGCGGTACCATGCTCGTCAGTCCTACAACCATCCACGGAATCAGCTATGTCAGCCTGGCAGCAGCCAAAGGCCTTAGAGCGAGACACTTTGGCTGCGATGCAGCAGAGTTCGAAAGTGCACATTGGTATGGCCTAGAAATTTCGAGAGCATGAAGTCAAGGGAAGGATCCATCTTCAAGCTCACCCAGCATCTGGCAAGTACATATGCAGGGAGCTCCAAACACCTTTTGGTGTCGTAATAATCTATCAGCCATAGAACGACTAGCAAGCCCTTTTAGCGGTCGTAAATACGCTCATGAACGCCAGGCTTCGCGTTCGATGACAGCTGGAACAGTTCCCTTAGTAAGGATGCTAATAGAGTTGAAGGAGACTTCGCAGTGCCGTAATGCATGTTAGATGTCCTGGCCATGGAGCTTCACTTAGGGTTAAAGTCAGTGGAGAGGATTTCCAGCGGCACAGACTCAGATACAGCAGTTGCGCCAGTAGTCGATGCATCTCTTGTCCACAGATATAGCCGCGAGCTCGACACGGGGGAGTTGAACTAGTAAAGCAACGGCCAGAACGCATAAGTAAGAATGGCCGCAGACTCGTCTAGGGGCGCCGATCGACAAGGGTAGTTCTCTGTCCTCTCAGTCAACTCGCACTTCCGCTTTTACAACCGCAACATGAAGCTCAAGCAGCTATCACCCGCCGCTAACGACGACACGCCGCTAACATGAAAGCGAATGGCAATCCGATAAGCCCGGACAAGCCCTAGTTATTAGTTCTCTGGGTCCGGATTCACGAGGCAGCCAAAGATGGGATTGGCCAGGCAGGATCTCATCGACAGAGACGAATTAGACCGCGAAGGTATTACCTGAGAGGTCTACAGCTTTCTCCACGGCTCGCAGATTAGCCATGTAGCCGACGAATCTCCTCGCATCCACTCCCTTATCTAGCAGACACGCCAGCTTCATCAACTCAGAGCTCTGCATTCCAGACCCTTAACTGGTAGCATTTGACTAGCGAGGCCGCTAGCCAAAGAGCTTTAAGGGATCACAGGGCGAGAATAGTCTTCCAAACAGTCTACCAGTGAGCTCTCGTTTTGTAAGAAGCCAACGGACTCCTTGTATCCGCCTTTGGTAGTTACGCGATTCACACGACCTTCGATAGATGTCTCTTCAGCTCGATTATACGGTCCCCGGATCGCGCAAGAGAAGGTGATGGTGCTCTAGGGGAAGAGAACAGATTCCCTCGAGTTAAAAATGCGCAAAGCCGCTTGCGAAAGAAGACATTTCGAATGCGGATAAAGAAGTCCGTTCCAATCAGATACTATCGAACAAACGCCGAGTCCAGATGATGAGCTCTTAGCTTTTCCCAAAGGCCCGCTAGGAACCGAACGTTAACTTCTCCCAGAAAACAGAGGGCCCCCCGCGAAGCTACGAAAGGCTCGAGGACGCACGAGAGACCTAGTATTATTGCCGTTTATCCACGAAATATCTCATCCAGATCACCACCCTTCAAGAAGGTGATGTGACCTCAGCCTGTGCCAAATAACGGTGTCTGCGCGTCAGATTGTCATGTGTCTACAACTGTGTAATGTTAGCTCTAATACTAAGCAAGAAGCTAGTCCATTTTACAGCTTAGGGATAGGACCGGCTTTCGTTCTACTGTTCCTCGGGATGCCGAGTCTGAACGGAGACGTTGGATGTTTTGAGAGGATAATGTTGACGAGTTCTCTTGGTAGATGGATGCGTCGAATGGACCCTTCCTCAAAGACTTGCGTGTGCCCCTTGTGGAGCGACTTGAATAAACTAGTGGATGAACGGAACTCAGGAATGCCGGTGGACACAGAGATGCTCCTCTTCTTGTATCTCACGAGGAAGCTCGCTGGGCGGTGCTCTTCATGGACAAAATGAAGCACTCAGGTGGCTTGCAGGTTGGAACGTCACAGGTCTTTCTCGGATAGAATCAATCAAACCGCTGGAAGAAGAACGAGCAATGTTAATAGGGCTTGGATCGAGGAGGGGGCATGCGAGGCTCCGAACATGGCGTGAGAACGTTCTAGATGGAGAACGATGATGCAGTGCGCGGTCGAAGGGAACCAGAGGCGCGTCGAAGGAGGATGAGGCGAGTCGCAACATGGGTGCATCATATCCGTCGAATTGCGGGTGGAATCAACTTCCTGAGGGTTCAACGACATGCAGTGAATGTTGCCCGAAGTGTCTACTTGTCGTTTGAAATTCGGGCGTCTCATGAAGATGGATCCACATGCAACAGGTTGGGGGCGGGGTGCAGGCAGGGGGGAAGGCAGAAAGCAGCCGCGAAATCGACGTTATCGGATTGTGTGAATGCAACTGAGGGCTTGGAGGCGTCGAAAAGGTTTCTGCCATAGAACGTCGAAGCGGTGAATGGCCTCGTTTCGTGTCCATTAGATGTCTATAAGCAGACACCCAGTCCACACCGCAAGCACATGCTCTATGAACCCCTTGGCAACGTTATCGCTAACTTACAGGTGATCCTACGATTAGATGAAAAGGAGGCCCGACCCGGCAATAGTTATCTAGGAAATGCATCCTAGCTCGAGAAAGCGGAGAACGGGATGTGTAGGCGATTGCGGATGTGGAAACAGTAACCGTACACCTAAGCGGTTTAAGAAGCGGGAGCCGTCGTTAGCTTCTTGGAAGACCTCCGTGGCGAATAGATGAAGGCATATGCCCTCTATGTCTTCGTAATCGTAGGAGCAAACCGCGATGCCTCGAAGTCAGCAGGAAGCGCCGCAAAGCCCGTACGATGGGATGCATAGAGAGCACGCCGAGACTGAGACCGAGCTCGAGCAGGCGAATGGCACGCGAATGGCACGGTCGTGGAGAGCTATTGGCGGCGGCTGAGCGATGTGGAGAACTAGCTGGGTGAGCTGGAACGCTAGTGCGACTAGACGAAAGGGCTTCGTTGGGCACCGTAGGATTTGAATGGTGCAAGCGAGGATCTGGTGGGTTTTCGGATGCGGAACGGTGGCTCGTAGGTGACAGCCAGGGCATCAACGAAGCTCCCATAGGGTGGGGAGAGAACAGATCTTGAGCATGCAGTGAGCTTTTAGTCAGGGTCGGCGTGAAGTAGGTTGCGTTTAGCTGGCGGGAAGCCCTTGTAGCGTTTGGTATAGCTTGGAGGCATTCCTTACACACCTTAGATGTAGGCTAGCCCCCATCTCTTAGAGAGACAATTGTAAACACGCTTAACATACATATCCACACTCGCCATTGAGGCGCCGACGCCACGTAGCAGAGACTTATTTAGCAGCTAGAACCATCAGCGCCGCGTACACTAAATTGTAGAGCAAGAAGAAGCGCTAAAGTCTACGTCTTGCTGGTCGATGAGCATTCGTAGCACAGAACCACTCGACTGTGTCTCCTCTTCTTATGCTTCTTCCTCTTTGACCTCCTCTTCTGGCAACATCGTAGCTATCTGCCCTTCTTACACCAGCTCGATGTGGCTGCATTCCGTATATTACGAGCGGTCACAATTCCCAAGCCATGTATATCACGAGCTCACAAGGGTGTAACCGAAGGCTCGATCTCCTACCCCTACAGAGTATTACTATCCATCGAGGGTTGATATACGCGGTTGAATTAGTATGTCATATCGCTAATAGTTATTGTTCGACTGGCGCAGAGCAAGTCGAATAACTCTAGTAGCGGCTCTACAAAGTCAAAGCCCCTCCGTTAATTAGGGCGACCGCACCACAACCTATATCAACGCGAAAACAACTAGATCAAACGAACTCATCCATGGGGGTTAATATACAGTTATAATTAATCCGAGCTAATTACGTTGCGCGGGTTATTTTAGCTTTTCATCGTCCGCATCTTCATTTTTCAGCCTTAGCATCCAGCCCAGACACAAAGAACACGAAAAGAATATTCCAAACCACCAGAAAAACGCATCTCTCCACCACCCGCGATAGGATTCATGTTTCCCAAGCCCAAAATTGCTCATGCCGCGTAAGCTGCTAGAGGCGGGCTTCGCGGTCGAAGTTCGAAGGGTGCCAATATCCTTACGCTCTGATTGCTTCGATCAGATTCCATTGTGCATCAACCGCTGCACATCAACTCGCAACATCGACTATCTAAGTCTGGCAGGGCGCGCGACGCAAACAGGCAGGTCGAATAGCCTCATTGCACTGCGCTTGGGCGAGGATTCACAATAGTGGTAGTCGAAAAGATGTTGGTATGGCGCTGCGAACATAAGAGTTCGCGGCGTTCTCGCATTAACGCAGGCAACCGGTCCGAAAACCTGAGCAGGTTTAGAATGGATAAAATGCTGTATTGTATTGTAGAGATGGTAGAACCTCTCGAAGTTCTCTCGGAACCGACGATGGTGGGGGCATTCTGCACTCCGCAGTCCTATACAAACGTCCGTATCATCGCCACGCTCAGCCAGGGCGACCGCAAATTACGCCGAAATCATCCAAAACCAGCACTTCTGACCGAGTTCATCCACGGGGATAAAGAAGACGTTACATTTAAGCCCATATCAGGGTGCTAAGCATAAATGCATATTCCCATCATCGCTTGGTGATCGCATAAAGCAGCAGCCGCTGGCATGCGAGCGTCATGACCCATGCGGGCGCTCAACCATGCCGAAATCTTGCGGCCATATGCTCGCCCATCGAGCTCATCTATAGGAATGAAAACGACGTGGTTGCGCGACCCCGTATACACGGCTATGCTAGTCGTCGGTGCGTATTCCTGCGTATTCCCTCTATGGGCATGCGACAGGCGCCGAGGCTCCGCATCACGTCACAAGCCTCACCAACACCTGGATTTTACCGAACCTGCCGCTGGAGTCGCTCAGAAATATATGCAACGGTTATATAAAAGCGCGCAATGCCTATGCAGAGCCCGTGCAGAGATTAGCGGCCAATTGACACCACACAAAGCTAACACTTAATCACGGCACCCGCAAACTACGTTGAAATCTTCTATACGTGTGCTCGCTAATCCAGATCATCCATGGGGATGTAGCAGGTATGCTTCGTTATCGCATAGTCGTGGTGGTTCACTTCGTAGAATATTTCCCCGTGTTCGAAGCTCGACACGGCGTGGCGCGAGGCGGCGCGGGGCGGCGCGCCATACAGCAGCTACTTTCCGCAAGCACTCTTAGCTAGGCAGCGCGCAAATTATGTCTGAGTCTGCTCAACGTGAGCTCGTTAATCTAGGTCATCCATGGGCAGTTATATGTCATCATTACCTCGTTGCGGTAATGCATTTCTTCGGAATATTCATGTTTGTATTCGGTTCGCAGCACCCCCATCTAGCCAGAGCCTCACCCACCCCACCTATGCCTACTGCACCGCTCTGTATATTTATCGCATACATTCTTGGGATTCTTGGGCTATATTAATTCCACCCAATAGCAACGCATTGGCAGTCGCCGCAGCAGCTGCAGCAGCTTCGTTCCGAGAAAACTTATCGCAAGGCGGAGCCAGGCTAGCCGCAACGCAGCTGCAACCCACATCAAAAA
The DNA here is from genome assembly GCF_010094035.1 of Trematosphaeria pertusa. Classification (NCBI taxonomy): domain Eukaryota; kingdom Fungi; phylum Ascomycota; class Dothideomycetes; order Pleosporales; family Trematosphaeriaceae; genus Trematosphaeria; species Trematosphaeria pertusa. The sequence continues at coordinate 211,252 of NW_022987234.1, read as the reverse complement.
TATCCTAATGAAAGGGTCATGGAACCAGCTTATCTATAGGCAGGTATGCTTTATTAATTATTATTGCGCATTTATCGAACTGGTTTCGCTTAATGTTCGTGGATTTCAGTTCGCATGCCATGCAGCGCCGACTTAGGGCAAAATAAACAACCTAGGGATAATGCTCAGCCATGCACATCGCGAACCACATCAGAATTTCCTAAAAACGCCATAACGAAATTAGCTTATTCATGGGCATCTCAACCGCCCCGTTTTAGTCTCTGCAGCTCTTCTTTAGTAATCACGCAT
>NW_022987234.1:182891-210954 GCF_010094035.1 Trematosphaeria pertusa | reverse complement strand
CCCCCCCCCCCCCCCCCCCCTTTTTCTAGCCTCGACTCCTAAACCCTTAACCCCTTAGCCATGCAGTTCGCAAACCACGTCAGAATCTTCTAATTTCTATCGTGCTACTCGAGATCGGCCATGGGGATCATAATATCCAATTCCTAGAACGATATTTTGCGTGCGTTGCGTTCACATGGCGTCGACGCAGCATGAGGGCCCGTTCTGCCTCCCCTATTAATTAACTGGCGGCGTTAACGAAACCCTTCCAAAACGTTCTCGTCTACGAAGCAAGAAAGCGCGAGACTATCGCACGTACAACCTCCTACCATCTCTCTAAGTTTAATAATGTACGAATGCTATCTTACTTTTCGTTAACATAAGAGATTCACCCTTACGCACATACTTTACACACCACGCACAACTACCACACTCACCACCTCTTAGAAAAAAATGCAATCAGGTGCATGCCCTTAGCTCATCCATGGGGAGGAATGTCGCATTCGGATTTCCTGTATTTCGTGGGGATTCATTGCCCAGGCAGGGTGGTTGTCTTCGATTAGTGCAAGATCCAATCCGTAGGGTAACACTCATGACCTGGAGCAGTTCGATAGGGAACATATATCATTTCCTCGCATGTTATTACTTAGGAGTCGGCGCTATCTCAGTCCTCCCCACATCCGCATACCTGACCTGCTTGCCCGCTATACTAAACAGCTGCTGCACCTTGCGGAACTTATCCCTCAGCTGCACATACATCTCCTCGGCGCGCTCCTTCGCCTGCGTCGCCGTCCTGACCGCCGTTTCCTTCTCCGCGACCTCCGCCTTTAGTCCCTCTAGCAGCTGTATTTGCTTCCTGACGCTGGCTTCCGCCGCGTCGTGCCGCGCCGTGTTAGCCTCGGTGTGGACTTGGTACGCATCGCCCAGGCCGGCGGACTGGATCTGCGAGTCGAACTTCGCCTTCATAGCCTGCAGCTCGTCGAACGTCTGCCGCAGCGCGGCCATGCTCGCGAGCTTCTTCTTGCACTGCTCGATGGATGCGTCGCACGTCATGTCAGGAAACGAAGCCTCCGCCATCCGCCGGACGATGTCCACATGCTCGTTCGCAGCCTTCTCTTCTTCTGCCCGTGCCTCCTGCCAGTCCTTCTTCCTCTTGGCGATATTAGCGCATGTGTCGATTAGGTACTGCACGGGGCCGCGGCAGGCTTCCGACGCGGAGGCGGAGAGGAGCGAGGAGCGGAAGTTCTGCAGCATAGCATCGTAGTCTTCATCGTCTGCCGAGGAGGATCGCCGGCCCATGGAGCTGGTGTCAGGCTGGTCAGGCTCCAACTGGCGAAGCGGTGCGTCGTCGTCGGTGGGATCGGGGCGTGTGAAGCCGGTGTCAGGCGCGTTGGGCTCGTCTTGACTACGGGATGGGCCGTCGTCGTCAGTAGGATCAGGGCCTGTGAAGCCGTAGCCGTTCCAAATGCTCTCCTCTTCGTCAAGCCGGAAGCCGGGGCTTTCGTCGAACCGAGCGCGGTGCTCACCGAAGCCTATATCTCCGTCGCGCAAGTCCTGCCCACTCAAGCCTGTATCCCCGTCCCCCAAGTCCTGCTCGCTCAAGCCTGTATCTCCAAGCCCAAGCTCTTGTCCACTCGAACCCGTATCCCGCAGCTCGTCCAGCGTTGTCCCCTCCTTGTCTACTAGCTCGTTCTCGGTATCCTCCGTATCCACATGTATCTCGTCATCGGTGGTGTCGGAGAGCGAGGCTTGGGGCGCGCGGCGCGGGAGCTCGACGGGGCTGACCTCGGTCTTGCGTCGCTTCTTCGGTGGCTTGAGCTCGATGGAGGGCTCGACTTGCGCTAGGTAGTATGCGTGCAGGTCGGCGCGAGTGACGACGGCGGCGCCGCGAGCCTGGAGGGCCTGGCGGTAATTCTTCGTGCGCGCGTTGTTGATGCAGTCGTTGAGGAAGGGCGGGAAGTCGGCGCAGAAGACGACGAAGTCCTGGGCTTCGGCGATCTTGACGAGCGCCTCGAGGAAGTTGAAGGCGGGTTCAGAGGGCAGGCGCGCGGGCAAGAGGGAGCGGAGGGTGGTGAGGGCGTCGGCGCCCCAGGCTGCGCAGATGCGCTCGAGGTTCACGATCTTGCGGCTGGAGCTCACGATGTCGACGTCCGCATCCTTCCCGAAGGATTCGACAAGCTTGTTGAGCGAGAACCGGTAGTAGTGCGGGAGCGAGGCGTAGACGGCGGCGACCCAGAAGCGTTCGATGGCGGCGGAGAAGGCTTCCTTCGCCTTGCGCGAGCGTTGGCGGGCGACGAGAGGACGGTGCTGTTGCAGCGCGGTGAGAGTCTGCTGGAAGCACCGCTTCGCGGCGGCGACGTCGGCGCCTCCGAGGCGAGCGAGGCACTCGTCTACGATGCCAGCCGGAGTGTCAGCGTCGGGGTACAGCATGAGAGCATTCCATTGTGCGGGCGCGGTGGTTGGGGAGTGAGGTTGACTTTGTTTGCGTCTTAAGGAACCCGCCGCATCGATGTTACCGCTCCCGTCCCTCAACACGGCGACTGCACGCCGTATTCAATTCGATAAACCGCATACTCGTGTCTCTTCGCCGCCGTTGCCATCTGGCAGAGGTTGTGTACGAAAATTTCTCCCGGTTGTGGCTTGTCTGATGGGGTGTGGCTTGTCGGACAGGATGAGCCTAGCGTCAGTTTAGCGGCTTGGCACCGCCACGGCTTTCTCTACTCCCGTCTCCACCACGTCTCATTGAAGAACAGACAACCTTATAACACTCGTACGTTACGAACGCAGGATATTGCGAGGCCTAATGCGGGGGAGTCGGGTCCGAGAGATAGGAAGCGGAAGTGGCGTGCAGCAACTACATAGTGCCGACAAATTCCTTCGAGTCCTTACCTTGTCCCATGTTGATATCATCATTACCCGTAGACGCATCCGCCGCTCACCGCACTTCGGCGCTCTCGGAATCGATCGAGTCGATCACACTCGCCCATCACTCCGCCGCCCGAGCGCCAATTACCACGAGATATGGCATACCCTCGATTCATCTCCACATCAGCAAATACCGACTATGGACTCCCCTACCACTAAGATCTCCGCGCCGGTTCGAGCAGCAATACTTATCCCGTGCCCCGCGGAACGTCCTACGAATGCAGCTAGTATGCCCACAATGTGGAAGATCTATGACATGATGTGCTAGTTATACACAGGCAGATTGATATCGTTAAGTTCCGAAAGCCTAACTCTACTAATATAACCGATTCATCGTTCTCTCGCGTGGCTATCGGCAGCCCTTTCGTCACGCAGAACCAGACGAGCGGGATAAGCCTCTGCTAATTAGGAGGCATGCATAATGCAACTGCACTAATACTCCACTCTCTAGTGCTCAACCCAGCTGAGGCCAGACCCTGAACCGAGGCCCGACTAGCCAGACCAGCCGGACCAGCCTCCTCAGGGCCTGCCCTGTCCTTGCGCTACACCGGATCCTCGCCTAATATTTACGAGAATCATTTATTCTTGCCTGGTCAACTGCTCACTCTTTCTGGCCATGATCTGATTCAACCTGCTAACCAGAAGGCCGAGGATACTATTCACGTAGTACCTCACCATCGACGTAGCCTTTCCCACGGTCTCGGCCTCTCTCCTAGCCGGACTCTCTTATCTGACGAAGCATCGCTACGAGGCAAGCCCGACCACGTCGAAATCACTCAGCAAGTCAACATTGCCACAGGGCCCGAGCATTGCAGCGCTAACAGAACTCCCTGACCATAAGAAGTCGAAGAGAAACGAGCTCGGGATTGCCGATTGTCTATCTCCCAAGAAAAGGGCATCGAACTGGTGGTGGCCACCTCCGCCATGCCTCATGAAGACGTCCCGTGCCATATTAAGCGCCGAAGCAGCTGTTGGTGTGCTAGCTAGTGGTGGAGAAAGCATACGAAAGGAACATAGTAATGTGGAGCCATGGACGTCGACTTCTAGACATGCATGTGGAATACTCCTCCACTACGACTAAAGAACAAGAACGCGTCGACGATGGCAAACACTCAATCGAGGCCATCTTCGATGAGCTAGCACCCACCTCTCTTGGAATGTTGGCAGAGTAAATCCTTTCGCTGATGTTCTGTTAGGTGCGTAAGCCGAGCCTTAATCTTCACGAGAGCCTTAGATTTCCAACACTACTTCCAGCTGGTCCATCTATGGACGCTAGGTAATTTCTAGCATACCCTTGCCGCGACTTCTTTCATGGCGCGTTATCTCCGTACCGTTTATGTTAGCGGATATGTAAAGGCGTTATAACTAAAAGAGCAGAAGGATTAGATCCTTTTGCTCCCGAAAGCTTACGACTCAGACTTCCTCCCCGTATTAAGGAGAGGTAGTAATGTCTTAAATTAGATTAGAGCCCTTCCATCGTTCGAACTATGATCGTCTCGATCTCCAATATTTCACAATCCCGCCTCTTGAACCCAGAGCAGCCCTTTAGCGTTAGCAGCCTCAGACCACATCCTAGAGATGCCGAACGACGCTAAACGACGACGCGCAAATGCGTCCGGGGTCTCTATTCTCCCCGCTCATGCTTGGTTTCAGCTTGATAAGGTGGAAAGCGTTTCGTGGGGAAGGATATCAGGCAGGACTGTGATATGTCAGGAGGGAGAAGCTGGAAAGAAGGAAGAGGAGGAGGCTGCCTAAGGCATGCTGTCTCTGTCTAGGTAAGATTATTAGGATGGACTTCTACGTTGTAGAGTTCCTGGATGATTGGATATCTAAGGATCTAGCCGTTTTAGAGGTAAATCCAGAGGAACAGACGAAGATGTGGGCCCAGAATAAGAGGAAGCTGTTCGACTGGTAAGGCGAAGGCCTTCGGAGCCCCAAAGAGAAGACCGTTGGCGATCCCAGAACCCTGCAAAACGAAGACCAATAGCTTCTCGCTACCTCTAACCTCATCAAGGAGCTATTAACCGCTGGTGCCGCATCATCTAGAGCATCTACTAAAGAAGGTCGTCGTTTACGTTTCTCATTCGTGATCGTCTCACAAGCAGATCCCCTTACGAGGAGAGAATCAGCCACGCCACAAGAGCTCGATGAGTTGCTATTCAGACATAGGTCTAATATCAGCAATGGCGGCACCTTTGCAGCCTTCCCAGCCATGGATGTGCTCTACCAAAATACTAATCTAGAACGAGATCCTCCACCGTACCTACTTCTAGCTAGTATACGTTCCCACAATAAGCTTCGCAAACGCGTTCTAGATCACGAGCTAGCACGGATAGAGAAAGGCCGATTTTCGCTGAGCTATTGCGTCGCTATGGTTGGCGCGTCGACTGTCCAACGAGGGACGTAGGATCTGGCTAACGCTTATGCAGGGCCGATTTAGCGGGAATTAATAGCTGGGAGTGGCGCTTATCCCTCGTTACTAAACTTTGCAGTCTCGTTCGCAATATTCAACCCTAAAGAACGGCTCCGTGACTACACGTGTCCAGCTAATCTCGCCCTCCTTGCTCCTTAAGTAACTAGTTTTATCCAAAAGTAACCTCTAGCATGGCAGCAGGTTAGAGTCGATAGGAACTAGGTGTACATTAAAAGCGGGGCCACATCGTGTAGATGGTCCTAAGCCTCAGAGCCGCCGCTATTAGGCTTTTCCTACAACAGACTTCCGCCGCCGCCGCCGCTAAAAACTAGTCACGCCATGGTTCTCGACTTGCCATGCGTAATCTAAGAGGAAGTGGATAAGCCGAAGTCTTTACTCAAGGTAAGGGGGAGGACTTTCGCCATCATAGTTAGAATTAATATTAGAGAGCAGTTTGTCGTTCCCGTTTACGTCTTTATCTAGATAGGATGCTAAATAATAAGCTATATAATTGCTGTCTCCTCGTTTTAGAGAGGTCTAGAGGAGCGAAGCAAGAAACAACGTGCGCAAATGTAACTACTATTTACCTAGTCTACTGCGATAGCATCCGCTGCTCGCTATTAGGTGCCTCGACGGCGACCTAACGTCCTGCGCTTGCCCTGTAATAGACACGAGAGACTTTAAAAGAAGAAAAGAGGGTAGACCTTAGTAGAAGGTATTACTTCGATCTACTAGGACGGCCTTACGGCTACGATCTATACCAGCTCTACCACGCCTTAAGGAATCTCTATCGTCGGCGCCAGAGACTACACCTATGATGTTGACGAAGCCGTCCTCCGCCACATGCCCATGAAGTCCCTATGGCACTACCTATCGCCACGACGTCTTCTCCCTCTATCTGCTTTGCTTGCCGCCAACACGTTGCGAGAAAAGACATGGGTGAAAGTGGACAACCCTAGCAGAAACATGGATGCGAGAGCGGGTTATAGCCTAATCTTAGAAGCCAAAGCGTAACCATTTTCGAAAGTGTAGTAGATGCCGCGATGTCAACGAAGGACCTAAAAGAAATTCGTGATTATTTATCCATGGGGCTTCAGGAGCGGTCTGATGCAAGGAACCTGTTATTAATATACGCTTTCCAATCGAGTTTAAACATGTAAAACTGCGGTCCATTAACGACAATTTCGAAGTTAGCAGAGCTGCGGACCTTTCTAAGAGTAGCAAACATATGCTTATGCCCTACTTCGTCTCGTTGCGAAATCCGTTAGTGGCGGCTGTAAGCTCGCCGTCTGGATATGCGGTACATTCGTGTGGCCGATTGCACCGTGCCGATTAAAGCCACGCTGAAGGGGGCGAACGAGCTATACGTAAGGAGAAGTTTAGGAGGTAGGGTGGGAGTAACTATACGGCATGGGAGATTGTACCTCATCACAGCTGGTAAGGCTGGGCTTGTCACTGAAGGCTTTCCAAACCATTACACTCCCGCCCTCGAAATGCAGCACGCGATCTGAATCCCCCCCTCCGCCCCCCTAGATCTTGGTGGAGTTTTTGTGGGAGTGGGTGCCAAATGGATCTCGAGCTCAGGCAGCAGCATGATCTGTCTCAGTTTTTCCTTGCTAATCGAGTCTTCAATCCTTGGGATAGTCTTGTCTTCCCAATATGTAACCCCTCGTTAATACGCAGCTGCTCCTTAATTAGCGTCTCCTCCTCCATCTTCTTAGTGTGCAGCTCTAGTTCTTAAAGGTCACAGGATCTTACCCTGCACAGGGGGGAGATTCTACATCACTGCCGGCTTGCACCACCACCTAGCCGATGTTATCGATAACCACGACTACGCCCGCAAGAAGGGGCTCGTAACTTCCGCCTATGCCAGTTCTAACCCTGTCGAGCATCGTCGAGGCAGGGAATAGAGTTAACGCTTGACCCGAAACGGCGCCGTATGCCATCACACTCACGAGCACATCCACCGTTATGAAGACGGAATCCGCTGGTAAGGTATCTATGCCATCAATCTAGAACAATACCCCCACGACTGTCTCACATATCTTGTGTTCAGCTGGAGGACTTGCCAAGCCAGACTGTTCGACTGGGCTATCACACCAACAACATGGCGAGCTTGCGCTTAGGAATGACAAGATGCCAGTGGACTGCGTCTTCATGAAGATCTACAGCGCCGGGAGGCTTCGTGATCCATCCACCGAGATTGTAGCTTCACTAGAAAGTAGCCTTATCTCCTTTCACCGCCTCTTAACCTCACGCTCATGCTTACAATTCGTAGCCTTTCCTCACGTATGCTCCAACGCGTCGAAAGACGCGTAGACAAGGGCATCGTGGACGCAGATCGCCGATGACAGCCTCTGGATGAGATCATCACGACCTTAAGCCCATCAACAGCCTTCCTCAACAGCCTTTCTTGTTGAGGATGGTGTCGCAGTCGAGTAAGTTCGCGAATCATCTCGTCTTAGGATGATCACGGCGTCCGGGGTCTCGGAAAAAGAAGGAATGAAGATAAGCGAAGTGATTTGAAGGAAAGGAAGAAAATCCTTACTATCGCCGTAGCCCAAGGTAATCCTATTTTCATTGCCGTCTAAATGCAGCCCTGTCTATCCACGCAATTCTTCCGCTGTGTGTTCTAGAGACTTACGACTAGGCTCTGTATTGTTACGAGCTAGACGTTTGAAGAACGATCCTGCTCGCAGGCACCAGGACATAGTTATCTTCATTCTAGCCACGTCTGCTAACAGCAGGTAGCACCTACATCCTACGATAGGCCACCCCTAGCTTGCTACCCTAGGGTATGCTATAGAATTGCACCCTCCCTTTTAGTTTTTATTGGGTTCCCTATCGGGTTCTATCATGTTCTATTATGTTCCATCACGTTCTATTGTGTTCCCTATTATATTATTACTGCAAGAGCTATTATTGCAGAGGACTTTATTGCTAACCTAGCACAACCTTAAGGACTTTTCGCTCTATATCTTCGGCTTCACGTGGCCATGGCATGGGCGCAGGCTCGTTGCCTCTAATTGGCACTGGCATGCCTTACCCTGAATTTACGCGTAGGCTTGGTGGACAGGGCATGGATACAATGGTTTGGTATCTTGAAATTATGGTGAAGCCTGCTGAGCCTCGTAGGATGTATTAGAAGCCTAGGAATACAACATGGCGCTGCGAACTGGCCTTTGATCTTGAAGTTGAGTTATTTGGGGGTGGAGATGCTATTGGCTGGCAGTAGGAAGGTTGGCTTATTGTCTGGTGTAGAACACTTCAGTCTGCCTTAAAACGAGCGCGTTGAATACCTCTCACGCGCTCTGCGGCGGTATGGAGCTCGCGCTACGTTGTCTTGATGCCTAGCTTCTCAACTAGAAGAGAGCGGTCGCGGGAGCGACGGGAGAGATCGCCGCGCGCTCCACGCAAGAGTAGCTTGGGGGTGAGAACTTCTTGGTAAAGGGAAATCGCTGGAGGGAGCTAGCACACGATCCTCCAAGTGGGTGCTCTTTGCCCCTGATTGACGAATGCCTGAAACGAAGCATCAAAGCGTCGAAGTATCTAACTGTCAAGCTGTTAAACTGTCAAAGCGATATAGTTCGTCTGGGAAGAAATGGTAGAGACTTTGAAGGATTTGATGGCAGTGTACTAGCATGTGGGTAGCGAAGTGTGTCGTTCGCCGTTTCCTATTTACGTCTGCAAGTCGTTTTACTCCAAGAGATTATCTGGAGGCGGTGCAATGCGCTACGCGCAAAAGCTACTATCGTATGTGTAGCACATCGTCGCGTATACTTAACAGCTCCTGTAGAACGATGGCCCCTTATTATTGCAGAGCTGGAGGCCTATAGTAGGCTGACAAAGTTCCTCAAAGGAGCGCTTACGTGAAGCTGCTCCCCCCTACGCCATATGGAGATCAATCTTCCTAGCCCGCTTCAAGCTGAGTATGCGGGTTTCGAAATGCTAGCGCTCCTCGCCGCACCTGGACAATACTTTAGCCAGCTATCTAGCATCCTAAGCTCCTGTCGTTGTTCTTATACGACGAACGAACTAGCGTTGGACCGTCGATCGTGGTTTTCGTAGGCAGGAGCTTGAGGTCTGCTTACGAATGCACCTAATGGCCAATAAAAAGTAGCATACCATCTCCAGGCCGAGCTCGTACGAGCTAGATTGAAACGGGCATGAACAAAATGCTCATACGTACGGTTCCGCGTGATGTACCCTGGTGGGATTCAGTCGCCGTCAATCGCTATTAGCTTCATGTGTAACACATCGTGCAGCAGCCTCGTCCCAAACGCAACGCGCCAACTTCACCATATTGTCTGGGTATGCGAAAAGCCGAGTGGTGTTAGCGACCTGAGACTTGGGGAGGTATAGGTTGACTTGGCTAGGTAATAGAGAAGACTGGTAGGGGTTCAATCTAACATCTGCGATCTCGCTAATTTCTTCAGAGGAGAGCATTTTTCGGTGTTGAGTAAGGTTGTTGGTCCAGCTGCATCAATTTACTCATGTTTCAATATCCCCATGTTCTCCTTGTCTGCCAATGCCAATGGACTGCTTGAGCCGCAAATGACCACCCGCATTGGGATGGGGGTATCTCCATGGATGACAGAGACCAGCTGCGGATAGCTTGACGGCTCCAGCTGGGGCAGTCGTCGGAAGAGCAACATGGGAGGAGGTGATTGAAGAGGCACTGCGGTGTATCAGATAGCCCTTCAGACAGCAAACAATTTAGAGCCCACCACAAGCCTGCCACCGACTTGCACCCTGAATGTGGGAGATCCTAGGGTGGATATACTCGGCTTTGGAGGGTAGGTCGCTACTGAGCTGGTCTGGTTCTTCTATTACAATATATAGGCCTGATCGACGACTAGGGCTTAGAGCCCGGAGCTGTTGCGAAGAAAAGAGTCCATAGATGGTCTTGTCTAGACTTAAAGAAGAAGATGAATTACATCCCTAGCATCTTCTTACTAGCACAGAAATTCCATCTTAGCGCATCGACACAGCAAGAGGTACAGGAGTGTGGACCTCTGATACTTACTGGGCGCACATCCCCCGTGGATCACCCTTGCCACCCTGATGCGAGAGCTACACAGCAGGTGATGAGGTGCCGACCATGGGCGAAATTACTGCTTCGTACACTGGAACCGCCAATGTCTCCACTATGAAGATCTCCATGGCTGGGGACTTCGATAAGGAGGGTCAACGCTTACTTATGGGACCTGCCGCCCATGGCAAGGCGCAGGCGGTTTGTTACAGAACGGCGTGCCTGCCCCTTCTACTAAAGTCTTACCTGTTTCCGTTTGAAGGCACATCTTTGCGCTAGCCACTAAAGCAGCATATTCTTGGAGTACAGCACCGACTCTTAATATGCATCCTTAGATGGCCAAGAACGGTCTCGAGCACTAGTTTTCACCTATCGCCCATGATGGCGGTCCCTCAGGAATATCCAAGGGAGGCTAGGGAGAAGCGTCGACACTAGCCCTAGCTAGCTGTGCCAGGAAACTATTAGTTGGCACATCCATGGAAGGACTCTCCGCTCCTGGTGCTCTATTCCGCTTTCTACATCTCCACCTAATAGCGCGTATTATACACGGCGTGATGCAGAATCTGGGCTTAGTTGTAGAGTCTGGGTTCGGAGTCGTAGACGTGAACGAGCCGCTGCTGAGCCGCCCTGCTCTAGTACGTTCTGCAGGAAGAAAAAAGACAAGGAAAACAATTCCGCCACCGACACCTGCGGGAGCGAGGCGGCAGCGGCCTACCTGTATACGAAAGGCGTCTATAGGGTTACTATCATAGACATGGGTGTAGAAATGGCGTTGGATATTCGCGTTGAGCAATTAACTCGCCCCTTAATTTACTAATACTGCCTCCTACATAAATACCATATGCTCCGCCGAAGCCGTTGCAGTTACCAGCATTCAGTCCCGTCTGTCGCTCCGGGATGCACTGGTGTGTCTCGACCCTGGGAAGACGTTAGCACTCCTTCTAAGACTAAGCCGAGGCGAGCCCCGGCTAGAACGTTTAGGAGCTCGTTGTAGTAGTAAGGGAGTGGCTTAAATACCAACTTGTCTATAACGAACGGGGAGGACTACGAGGGCAATCACGGTAACAACGGTGAACACGAGCTTACTAAAGTAGGTAAGCACGTCACGGGACTCCCTCTAAAGAAGAACGGTCCTACATAACTATTGTCACGAGGTTCTCCGAAGAGGGGACGTTTGCTCTAGGAGCGCTTCTTAGTTGTAGCCTCTTAGCCACGAACATCTATCTATCAACCTGAAACTCGCGGAGTGGTAGGGTCACTGTTAGCGTCGACGTTGGGTTAGTTAGCGTCAACCTTTGCGGCGCCATAAGTAAAAGATTATCCCTCTCTCGGGACTACTAAGACTGTTGCTAACTACACTTGCAGCTACGCTAAGCGGCGGTTGTAGTACGGTGTTAAAAGCAGGAAGGGGCTTGTAAAGGCTTCTTCTGCCATACTGTCTATCTCGATTCTGGAGAATGAGGATGCAGTGACCTAGAGGCTGATAGCTGACTCGTTCTGTGCATCATGGATCCGCCCCTCTCCTGAAGATGGGCATACGGACGGAAAGAGTTTAATCCTTTTTAACTCTAGTCTGGGCTCTGCCTCCCGCGTTCTCTATTAGCAGGCGAGCCTGCATGGAGGAAGCTTAATCGAAACTCTGGATTAGACTCACAAACAATGCAGTTGGTTGCCTGAGAAATGGTGGTGGGGGTCCGCCATGGGGCAGGCACATGCGTCTTTCCTCTTTTTCCCCACTGCCATGGCAGCTACTAAGGCAAACGTCGAATTCATCATCGATAAGGGCTCGGCATTAAGGGAGTTAGAGGCAGCCGCGCCTTTTTAGCAGAAGGATGGAACATTCGTAAAACTTGCGGGCGTGAGGGATGTAGGCGAGCTCTACGAAAGTTATCTGGATTAACCGCCTATCGTTGGGAAATCCCTGGGTACACGACGTTCGATGGTCTGTTCGAGATATTCCGCCTCTTATAAAAGCCGGGATAGGGACGGGGTTCCTGAACGAGACAACGTTGACCTAATTCTGAGGTATCAAATATCTGGAGATGTGAACCTCTAGCACCAGGCACCTCTTCATCTGCTACTCTTGTTGACGAGGCACAATTGGAAGACCCCCTTCTTGCCACCAGCAACTTACTGTAGCGTTAGGGCAGCACGATGCTTCTTACTTGGTTAGTGATGGCTTGATTGCCTCTTCGGGCAACCTTCGACCACGGCGCTCCATGGACACCATGGAGGACAGTTTTCTTAACCCGCTATCTACTACCTAGCCTAATGGCATCTGTCGCAACAAAGTGCTTGGTGAGAAGGAAGAATTTGGTCCTGGAGAGAGCTTCGACTACGTGAATGTCGTGGTTATAGGCTCCCGCCTCCGAAATTGTAAGTAAACTAAGCCTTCGAGCATCGGACTCGCCTAAACCAGGTTTGCGGCTCCAGCTGCAACCCTAGAAGGTTTAATCTGGGTGAGTAATAGAGAGGGACGAGCCAAGGGGTGCAGTTAGAAGGAGCATCTCGGCATCTCGGCATCTCAGCTCCTGTACTATCTGTACAGCACTTGGTATGCTAAAGCGAGGTCGCGCACCAAGAGGATGATTCCGCAGGATGTACGTTGGTGCGATAGCGCGCGTCTCAAGATCCTACACAAGGCCAGAACCCCCTCTTTGAAACCGAAGATAGACGGAAGTCATTGCCTCCCCTATGGGCCCAATATCTCATGTGAAATAATAACTTGGATATCTTAGTCCCGTGGTCAGCGCAGGTACACATTCTGTTTCCCTTGCAATGTTATGGCTAGCTATCGAAATCCTAGAGAGAACGAAAGTGGTAGAACATTGGCACCTCTGCATCTGCGCCTACTCTACAAACTTGTCATTGCAGACGCTTTTTGTTGACAGCTACCACTCGACTGGCTTGGGGAAAGGCTAGTGAGCAGACAGTTAAAGACTTGACGAGGATGCTCTCCTTTGAAAATGGCCCTTGGACCGGATCTACTACTAAAATGCCCACTCTCTCACCACTTAACAGCAGGAACGCATCGTGTTGGAACGCTAACTAAGCATTGAGGCTCTATTAGGCTACGTTATAATATGCTACATATGCTGCATATTATATATTAATGCTGAGAATGTAATTATTAGTGCAATCTGCATGCTCGATTAGCATAACGCATGTGATTTCGTCGTTACTCCTCTTCCGTGGTGCCGAAATAAAGGAGAAATAGTTTAGGGCGGTAAGATTTATGTAACATCTCTTCGCTTCTTCTTTTCTATCTTCGCACTTGTTCTTCTATACTTTTTATTCGCTTTCTTCTTTACGTTCTTCCCTATCACTTTCGTGTCCTTCGTATCCTCTCACTACGTCATCGTAAGACTTTGGAATGCACTTCTATCTACACGAAGCATGTTTCTCTCATCAATCACACCAACGGCGAGCAGACACCCAAGCAACGGCCTGAGCGAGGACCACTAAGTGCCTTCTCACTCATCGACGTGCTTCGTGCTTAATGTCCTTCTTGTCTGACACCTTACATTTGAGCTATGGTGGAGACTAGATGCAGTCGAGCATGGGTGAGAAGAGCTAGACAGTGCAGTATAATGAGCCGACTGCTGACGAGAGCATGGCACGTATACGGTGATCCGTCGGCGTGACCCGCATAGACTCTTATCCACTATTACGTTATACCTGGATCCATGGAATTCAGGCCGAGCAACACGTAAAAGGCAGGGCTGCGCATGCAGAGCGGCTAGCGAGTGGTTGGTTGAAGCTGCCTCGATCGACTAGTGTTCGTGAAACTTTTGTAAGATGTTGTGTTAATAAGGAGAAGCCGCCGAAGTAGTGGGCATCTGCGAGCCAGCAGATTTGTTCACGTCCATTCACCTGCTAGTATTTATGCCTGTCTGGGTAGCAGCGGCGGGCGAACGCTTCCAGTGACTGCGCCATAACCTTCATCCTGCATCACCTCACAGCCCATTCGATCTCGACCTCCGCCGGCAAGCAGACTCTGCAGCTGTGCGTTTTCTGAGGCCACACTTCTCGAACATCGTATACGCGTGTGGATACGAACGCGTCCAGTCATGTCAAAGCTAAGGGTTCTTCATCCATGAAATTCACACCAGCGCAAATTCACTAGTTATGGTCCCGGCGCTGAACCTGGCTAACGGAGTACACCATGGTGATATGCCAATTGTTGAACCAGGCAGAGAAACGCAGGGGAAAGCGACAGGCGGTGCTAGAGAGGCTCTCGGTGCATATTTCGAGCTGTGTCAAATTACGCAAAGTGTGGATGGCTTTAAGATTTTGTACTTCGTGCGCGATCCCGAGCGAGTGCACAGTAGATGAGTACGCACCAGACATCGACGAGGAGCTGGAGAAGTAGAGGGGGGAGTTCAGAGGGGATCCCGCGGCTATCTCAGAGAAGAGAGTCGAAGAGGAGACACCAGTGTATAGCTGCTTGACCCTGAGATAATGCCTTCCGACGTCCTCGAAATTCCTGCCCTAGCTCCCTATTCTCCTTGAGAGGTAATTTCTGTTGTCACTCTGAAGGAACCAGTCCCTTGAACTCTGATAATGTGTCACGTCCAGTTTTGAGTTCCCTACTCATTCAGTATCAGGCTCCTCCGTTGGCCGCCGTAATCTCCTTCATCTCCTCATCGTATGACGAATTTGCAACCGGATAGACTGCGCTCATGTCCAAACTAGTCGCCTGGCGCCGTACACGATGGCTGGTTTCCTGGCGTACCAGGCTTTCGAAGCAGCGGATTGCCGTCGTCTTGTCTACCTGCCACCCTTTCTCTGCCTAGACCTTTCAACGTAGACGTCGAATCAACGTCTCTTGAACATGGAGCCATTTTTCACTGCACCATTTATTAGCTAAAGCTCGCACGGGAAGAGTGGTGACATGAATAGACCTCGTACGAAACTAGCCAGGCACGCGACGACACCTCGGTCTTATGCCTTGAGAGGATACTACAAGACCCTTGGCCACCGATACAAATGACGGAATGTATACTGATAGGTGGCAACTATACGTTCCTTATGAATATTCCGTGGTTGCGAATGTCTCTGCACATACTGTCACGGGGTATGCTACCCTGGTGACAACGAGTAGAGACCCTTTTCATCGGCTCGCGGATCCGTCGAGATGGACGCGCCGTTGATAATCGTGTACGGAAGAAATTGGGGCTATACATAGAGTCGCCATCGTGGTTACTCTGTAGTGGTCAAGGATTCTTCTAGGAAAGGTTAATCTGTCCCCCCACTGCTACCGGCCGATGGCATGAACATTATTAGAGGAAATCATGACCAACATAGATGCTGGAACTTGAAGCTCGAGACCTTCTACCTGGTCATACTTGTCTTCATTCAGTATGTTGGGATAGGCGGGGATGTCGCTGTAAACGAACCGGAAGGCTACGTAACACGCGCTCCTTGTAGTAGGGTGCTCCTCGCTCTCACCGAATGAGCACAGGGAGCCCAGGCATCGATGTCGAACACCTCTAGAAACTCGCTCGAGCTGCAACCTCTATCGTGGATACACTCTGGGCATTGAAATACGGTGCTCGCCATGGTAGTGGATTCCGTCAATGTCGACCCCGGTGGCGTCGCCTTTGTTCCTGGTTAATTACTTACTTAACTAAGTAGTGTGTAAAAGCATAGCGGATTAGTGCATAACCACTTCGATAATTGCGGCCACCAAGGAAACTGGGATGCCTTTTCATGGACAGAGTGCCACGGGGTTTCTCAAAGGGATATGGGCACGCCTTGGTTAGCTTCTAACGTGGCTTCTCGTGCTACGCGTAGGCTTCGTAGCGACTCAATGCGTGATGTCTGGCGGCGATGCTTCGTAAATCTCCAGCCCCTTCGAGGATCGTGGCTGAACATGGGCAGCGATGGCGACGAGATCACCTAGTGCGAGAGAACTGAACTCTTTACCAACTCACTGAGCAGTGAAGTCTAACGAAGGCCTTGGAGGCAAGACCGGCGAATTACTAGAGCTTTTGCTACGCTAGTATGCATCTCCTCTTTCTTCTTGCAGTGGCACCTATATGTGTGGTGGACAGGAGAATAAAAAGGCACTTCTAAGAGGGGAGGAGGTGGAGGAGTAGGACCTTCATCTAATTTCGGACAGGATTAGAAGGCCAGTTTTGCAATCCGCCACTCCTTCTCATCCTGCCTTATAACCCGAGCGGGATATCTAGCTACACTAAACAAGAAGAGAAGCAGAATAAAGAAATC
The DNA here is from genome assembly GCF_010094035.1 of Trematosphaeria pertusa. Lineage (NCBI taxonomy): Eukaryota > Fungi > Ascomycota > Dothideomycetes > Pleosporales > Trematosphaeriaceae > Trematosphaeria > Trematosphaeria pertusa. The sequence goes on along the minus strand of NW_022987234.1, from coordinate 194,374 downwards.
TTACGGCAGAATGCAGACTCGGGGCATCGAGTACTGATAGCGTCAGTGTCAGTGTTCTTTTTGAGGCTCTCTATAATAGCGTACACAACATCTCTCATTAGTAGGCGTGCCTTAATAGTTTGCCGTGACATCCCGTGGAGCTCTGGAAAGATAGTAGGGAGCTAATGGTTTGCTCGAGAGAGTAGATAATAGTAGCTCGTTGTGTAAAGGCTAGGGCTATAGCATGCATAATACTAGAGAAGGGGTCCGTGACGATGGCAGTTTGGTTGGCCTTTCTCAACGTCGCTCGAGCAGAGCGGTTGGCTCGCGTTCTCTTTAATCAAGCGTCCCTTTCTCTTCCAGCTTAGACAGGAGACTCGCGATTTCATCCTACTACATCTGTACGTCTTGTGGATTCAGTTTTAATTCCTAAAGAGGGTGAAACCGTGGAGCGGGTGTCTTCGTGGCGAAAGGCGCGTTGATGCTAGAGGAACTATGTCTCCTACGCCAGATCTGCGGAGACCCTCGTCTGGCCAATTCAGCTGCAAAACCGACGCTGTCTCGACCGAACGCAGCTCGATGTAAGTGTACAAGCAAGTTCAGAAGGAGCTCGATATTAAAAGGGCGAGAATGGGGAGTGTATTGGTTTGGCAGTCCCGCTGCGGCGGAGTCTACGGATAGTATTCTGGTGGAATGGCAACTCTAACTATCTCTCATGGGAGTGGCGGTACCGAAGCGGGGTTGAGAAGATTAAGAGGTAGTGGATTAGCTCGCAATGGAGCCGACCAGGAAGTATAGACGGCTGCAAGGGGGAAAGCGGTTCGTTGGTGGTTGGCCGCGAGCGCCAGTGCGAGGAGTGTGTGGTAACGTCTTCGGCTGCTAGATTAGTTCAATACTTAATAGTGCCGTGCCATCAGTTCGCATGTGCGAAGATGTGTGTAAGGTGCGGCTATGTCCTAGGCTGGACGGAGATTCCACGATTAAGTAGGAATGTTAGCAGGGTGCTGAGGCATTAGGATGTATAGATATGGCGGTGGAAACAGATAGGGGTTGGGCTGCACTATGGCTGTGTTGCCTGTCTGCAAGCCGAATAGGGGGATAAGTAAGACTTACATTCTAACACACATGGGGTGCCCTCCAAATAATCGCTCACCCCACCTAGATTAGACAATTTATAATCGAAATGCGAAGGAAAGGGGCCACAATCTCGAAGCGCAGGTAAAGTCTATCGAGCAGTCGTGCTGGATCGTTCGCTGATGGTTCGCCAGGTGTCCTGTCTGACGGTATCGTCTCCAGCGCTTAGATTGGTGGCCTCCCGAGCTTATGGCTGTTTACTATAAGGGTAGCCGCCTTCGGTAGTTCCTGAAAGCCTGATGATGTCCATCTTGCCATTCTCGACCTGGAAGGTGTCGATCCTGTCCTGGTTTCAATTCCACCATGATACGCAACGAACGGGACGTTCTCTGCCCATCTCGCCGCATCATCCCCTGCCATGCTAATGGTGTTGAAGCCACAGTAGTATCTACCTTCACCTGTAGTACTGCCCTTGTCTGGCACATCGTTTAACCCAAGATTAAAGTCAGGTAGGTCGCAGAGCCGCGCCCGCGCCCGCGGTCGAGAGGCGCAGGGGCGAAGATTGCGAAACGGAGAGAGCAGTTGGCTTATTTGGTCGAGAGGTAGGGCACTCTTCTTCGTCTAACTGCGGGAGCCGGCGGCGTAAGAGTATGTCTAGCCGTGCCTAAGGGAGTCTTGAAAAGGTGTTGGCGACGTTAGTGGCTGTTCGACAGACTTGCGCAAGGAAGAATTATAAAGTGCCTAACCGTGTCTCCCTTGTCTGGCAGCCTCGTAAATTATAGACCGCTTAGAGCTACCTGCCCACTATTACTTAGGTAATCTACTTGCTTAGGATTACCACGTTCGTATCCGCTGTTAGGAGTAATTTAACTCTTCAGCTTAACTATTTTGCAACAGTAACGGATTATTTCAGAGTTCCCGGGGTTAGGAACGCACTAGACTAGTAGAGATCAAGAGATTCCTCCAACTCGTATAGCTACTAATAAAACCACTACCAGACATTCTTGGCAAGTTCTGCCCTTCTATTTAATGTTTGCTATCTTGGTACGCTCTTAAAATGAACGGTAGCACTTGTCGACGACGTTACCTTGAACTTTAACGTCTTCAACCTTAACGACGTTAAACATGGGGAGGAACTCACCCGAATCTCGGCTGCTTAGTGTTGAGGGAAGACAGGAGGAGGAGACAAATACATGACTTTGAGGTTTAGAGTGCGAATCCTCGACTTTTCTATAATGTATAGAACTAACTGTCACCAGGAAGGTTGTCTACATCGACGTACGCTCCAAGTTCGCCACCAGTTCCTGAATACGGAGGAAGAGAGTGGAGACGGCATCCACGCGGGCTCGTCTGGCTCGAGACGTTAAAGCGCTATGTCTTTTCGATTAGAGACTGTTCCTTAGCCTTTCGCGTTTCAGGGCTTCCACTAGCAGCAGCATATTCCTAATGTTGTGGGAAAACCATGCTGCAAAGAACTTTTAAGGTTAATAACATAAAAGTGCATGTAGCCTGGTAAAAGCAGCGGTGCTCCTCCGGCAGAGCAGCAAGGCCTAAAATCTTGTCCTATTACATCCGTAAGTCTTCCGGCTTCAGTTAAGTGCTGGCCGCCTTTGGAGAACAAAGCCCTAGAGCAAGCGTCCTCGTAAGGGAAGGCAGTCGGAGGAGATTCTTGCACCATCCAAGCTTATCTCGAAACCGCGGATAAACCGTCGTCGTGAGGGCGACCCTGACGAACGGCTAGTAGCGCACTAATCCCTAGCTACTTCGTATTATAGATGATTTACATAGCAAGACTTATTGTTTAATAAGAACCTTACAAATAGTAATAAGGGGACTGCGTTGAACCTGAACAAGCATCTAAACAGAGACGACCGTCTCCATCGTATGCGAATGCCATCGATGCTTATTCGAAAAAGCGTGCCAATTACTCTTTCTCACTTCTCGTCTGTCGAGCAAGGGCGTGCTTCAAGCTAGGAGAGTTAAACGTAGAGTTCTTATAAACTAAATAATGTAGCTGTTAAAGGCTAGGAACACGCGCTCTTATTAGCTCGGTCGAAGAGCCTAAGGAGATTTTCAGCAGCTTAGTCTCGTTGCTGTTCTTTTTAGAGAGTTGTAGTTCTGCGTCTTTCTAGGTCGAGCTACAGTAATGTCTTATTAGCTAAATTGCCGTTCATGAGGAGCCTTTCTATTACTAATGATGTATCTTAGCGACAAGGACAGCGTAACATAGAGGCATTGTGAAATAGTTATGCAGTAGAGAATTATTAAAGTTAGTCTTCTATGTGGGGCAGCCTGGCGTTATTTATTCCGCTGCTAACACAGATGCCTAAGCACATTCCCTGGGTGTAAATTACTTTCGTGGTGAATCTATCCAATTGCACTGTTTTGGGAAATCTGGATTTATTCTAGACTAATTAATATACCTATCTTCTAGCCTATTAATAAGCAGACGCTGTATTGCTGCGGAATCGTAAAGCCGCTATTATGGTAAGAGCTACTATCGTTTAGTACGTTAGCCTCTAGAAAGTTAACGTCTTATATGCAACTCCTCCTCTATTAAATAGGATGCGAAGCATAGCAGATAAGGTGCATTCTTGCTACTTGTTACTAATAAATCCTATAAAACCCACTTTTCAATTCCTTAACCTAATCGCGAGTCCTAATAGTTCGAAGAAATTTGTAGGCTTATTCGCGGATTAAGAAGGAATAGGGTAATTTGCATACGCGGATTATCCGCTAAGCAACAACGGGAACACTAGCCAAGGTTAGGGTTTAAGGTAATCTAAATCCGTTTTCTAGGGAGCTTTAGATTTCCACTTTGCTTTCCTCCCCATGGCACACAAGGGTCTAGGCTGTGTGCTATCAAGAACGTAACTAGTAAACTAAGCCTCTGGCTGCATCGTATGCTCCACAGGAGTGGGCGGTGATTGTCAAAAACCACAAGACGATATCGAAAGATTAGAAGCCGTCCTTGAGGCGTGAAACGAGAGGAGCGACAAAGGGGACAAGCGACTATTAGGGTTAGCTTCTCATCCATTGTATAACTGCGATGTTTAGCATGAAGGTCCGCGCTAAAAAGAGCTGCGATTACGTACTGTAAACGCCTTCGAGTACTCAGCGCCCTGAGAGTCGTACTCGCCCCAGAGTATCTTGTGCTCTCTTCTTGGCTCCTATACATTCTTTCTAGCAGTAACATTTAGGTAAGCTGTACAGACCACAATATTATTCTTCTTTAGGGCCTTCTAGATCTGTTAGCTCCCCTGTCGGGATCCCTGGGACTGTGCCTGTCTCCTAGGGGACCCTTCAAATTCGACTAGTCCTTTGGCAGAAGGTGAGAAGTAGAAGCCAGGGGGAGGGGCGCGTTGCTGTGGTGCTGGCTAGGTGCTTGGAATCGCCTGGGGCATTCTCGAATTTGAACTAGCTGCAGCTGCGGCTCCACATTGCCATGATACAAGACTCGCGAGGGATCTGATAAGTAAACCCAGCCCTACGTTGAGCAATATAACTCCCACACTCTCTTATCTTGACACAATCTAAAAGGTGATAAGAGAGCTTCATCCATTGCTGGCTGAGATAGGCCTATTATCGACGATGCTGCTTTCGTTCATTAAAGTTCCGCCCGTGTATGTAGAGACCTTGCTGTATAGTAACCTCTACGTGTAATTATGCTCTATATCTTTCGCCTGGAGATCTTTGAGACAGTGCCTGGTAATAGGCTACTAACGAGATGCTTAGGGGTATCATTCCTATGGGAAAACATGACAAGGGCGAGCTTATGCTAGGCGCGACTTAAAGGTCCTTGCGTCGTCGGTGCGAGGTGTGCGAGAGCTTATCTTGCCTAATTTGCCTCTACTAAAGCTTGAAGTCTACCTCGACCTTGTCTAGCAGGGTGCAACCTCATGATTATAAAGGAGAACATTAACGAGACGGTCTCACCCACTTTAGGCCAGCAAGTCTCGCCCGGCTTAGGCGCAGTACCGTGGCCAACTCATCCCTCCATTCAACATCTCAGACACCATCGAGCGCTCACTTCTCTACTGCCTAGGCGAGAAACTGCGAGGCAACGAACCGCAGAACAAGCAGTCCGCCAGAAGTATTAACCAAGAGAAGGAAGCAGGGGGGGTTCTAGCCGTTCGCACGTAGCGGCCTTTCATCCTGGCCCGCTATGCCAACTCTCTACTTGTGCGCTGCTCTAAAAACCGCAAATGCTTCAGCCATAAGCTGCACAGGCATTCTTAAGATCTGTCTATGCTGTTCCGCTTAGATCCTAACAGGCTCGTCACGAAGCGCGGCGTGACAAGGCTTAGGAGAATAGAAGGTCGCGAGATAAGATAAGCGGCGACAGATTTCCTAGAAGAGGAGGGCCGCAGATGTGTCGGTGTGGAAATGTTTTTACATGCGTATTCTGGGCCACGCGCTATACCTAATCGTGTAAACCGCCATCGGCGGAATGCCAGAGCGCCCCGATGCGGCTTCGCAGCGAGAACTAATACCTGTTTCGCGCAAGCGAGCAGCGGCAACGGAAAATACGGGTTCGATAAGCCTGGTATGTGTACTTAGAGCTAGACAGATCTCCGCACACGTATCGCGGTGCACAGTGGCGTGGTGTAGCTGGAGAAATGCGATTGTCCCGCTTGCGCAGATTTAATTAAGTAAAGGCATACGGACACCGCGATGCACACAAAACTAATGTGCCATAAAATCCAGGATTTTTTTTAGGGTAATCTAGGGGCATGCTGGGGATTTGCACACTAGCTCCATACGCCTACAGAGCGTTGTTGCGTCGTGGTGTTAATAAGCGTGTTTCGGGCAGGCGTTGCTCTAGCGAGCTCGATGCATTAAGAATTTTTTTGATAACACAAATGCTAATAGATGTTGTCTGCACTTGCTCTATACGCGTGCGGAGGGTTGTTGCGTCGTGGTGTTAATAGGTGTGTTTTAGGTAGGTCTAATTTCGGCGGGCATAGTCTAGCCTTATTAGTATCGGATAAGCCTAATTCTTAGCGGAAAAGTAACAGTCCGCCGCGCTTACTATAGGGGCGCACAGCCACTCTATAAGCGCTGCGATAAGAGGCAGCCACTAAAAATTTAGCTAAGAAAAACTATCCTGTGTAGAGGGACGTTAGTAATTCTAATGCCTAAATCTTATAGGCTTAGTATAAGGGCTAGGTTCGCAGTCTCTACTGCTGTAAGCGCCTCTAGAACACCTAGCTAGGTAAGTCGGCTGCAGGCAGCACTGTCTCCACGAGCTGTAAGAATAAGGGGTGCTAGCAGAGTAGGTTAGGTTAAATTTAGCTATCTAAAGGTAAGAAGTAAAAGAAAGACTCTAAGAGGCTCTCTATACAGAGGTGCCAAGCGCTAAGGCGCTAGGCTAGGTCACGTAATAGGATTACGTAACCTAAGGTTATGTAACCTAAGGTAAATCCTAAACTAGACTATTATATTACCCCCCCTTATAGAGAGAGCTTGTCTCTAAGCTCTAAAATACGCCTTCTAGGTCTCTCTTCTTCTAAAACTTCTGCGTTATGCTCTTAACTATCTCTTTTAGCTTGTAGTAAGCGTATTCGTGTTAGTTTTAAACTAGAAGCGCTTTTATAGCTACTATCTTTCTTCTAGTTACTCTATTCTTTATAGAGATTTAAGCTAGAAGGCTTGTTTCTACGTCTATAGGGCAGCTTTATTATAGGCTCTCTTCTTAAACGACGCTCTAAGCTTAGTAGAGTTCTAAATTACTTAGTAGCGCCTTTACGTTACTGTTACGTCTTCTACTCTTACAGGTTTTAAATTCTCTACTATCTTCTCTAGAGTCTTCTCTTTTTTGTACGCCTTAATCTAAGCATCTAATTATAATAGCAGCTCTAGCTTATCTAGGTATGCTACGTAAAAGTCTCTTACTTTATAGAGAGCGTTAATAAAGCCTATAGCATTATACTAGGTAGAGTTAGAGTTATAAGTAACTTATACAGCGTAGTATTAAAGGCGATTTTAATAAAGATAGCTATCTAGAATTTTATATACAGGCTATTCTAGATTACTATCTACTTTAATAGGTAGCTACTTAGGCTCTACCTACTCTAGTAATAGCTCTAAGGCTTTCTATAGCTAATTAGCGTAAAAGACGTTGTGTATACGTATATACGTAGGTAGCTAGAGTTAGAAGAAGTAACTCTTTATAGTAATAATTAGGTAAGAGCTATATATCTATTAATTAAGCTTTATACTAGGCTAATTTGTTAAAAAGCTATAAGGTTTAACGTAGACAAGGTCGCCTACTACAAAATTAGGTTTTTAGCGTTTTTTGTTTACTTAGAGCGCCTGCCTAGCTTACGCTTTTGTAATATTACCTTGTGCGATTTTAGTAGCTTTTTTTACGGCGTTATACTACTTCTTAGCAAAATTCTAAGCTTTCTAGCGTAAGAGACGCTTACGTAGAGTAGAGGCTTTTATTATACGCTTCTTCTAATTCTAGTAGTATACTAGCTAATATCTAAATTTAATTTTATACGCTATTAGTCTTATAGTTTTATATAGTAACGTAGCTTGTACCTAATTTATATAGAGTAGAAGATCTAACTAATTATTCTAGTAGTAGTTAACGAATAGACGTAGACGCTAATTAAGATATTAATTAATAATCTCTATATTTCTATTAGTTTATAAGTAGTACGTAGTAGAGAGCTTCTACTTAATTTCTATAAGCTAGTAGAGCTTATCTATAAAGGTAGAGGTAAACTATAGGCTGTAATCTAATATAATAGACCTAGAAGAACTATATATACGCTAGATATATTAGTAATATAGCTCTACTATACGCTAAGCTATAATTTTCTTATAGTAGAGTAGAAAGAAGCTTTACTTACTTAGCTAGTCTATAACAACGTACACGTAGTTAAATTCTTTCTTATTAGAGAGAAAGCTCTTAAAATCTATAGAGACGTTCTGCTATACTCTCTTAGAGATAGGTAGAGGCTTTAGAAGACCTAGCGTCTTATTCTGCAGAGCATAGCTCTAGTAGTAAGCCTTGTACGCTACTACGTACGTATTAACGTTCTCTTATATACCTAGCTAGTAATATTAATCTTATAGTAACTAGGTAGTTTTTCTTTATTCTAGGTAGGTAGTTATCTAAGTAGTGTATATGGCGCGTATTAGGTATGTTTATAGGTAGTTAATAGTAGAAACTATTAATTAATTCTAATAGGTTAATAAACCGTCTTCTATTTTCTAGACAGAGCCTAATATAGTAGCTTTTTCTTAAGCTAGCTATAGAGAGTTGTCTAATTAGTTAGCTATAATAACCTAATTAATTATAGTATATAGATTCTTAGTAGAGGGTGCCTCTATAAACGTATTAGCGGCGGCGATTTCTATAGCACTACTAGCTAATCTCTAGGCGGCTAGAACTAATAACTTACCTAATAATTACTTAATAGCTAAGAGGCTAATTTACTTCTTACTTAGAAAAGCTCTTATACAGGCGGCGCGATTCTTCTTCTTTTAGGTCTTAAGCTCTTTCTACTTTTGTTATAACGCGTCTGCTACTATATTAGCTAAACCTAGTTAATAGGTAAGCTTAAGGTTATAGTTAGTAATATTATTCGCCTAGTAGACCTACCTAGTAGTAAGTTCCCGCTTAGTAGCAAAGTACTCTAAGGCTTAGTAGTTAGTTAATACTATAAAAGGCTCTAGATCTTGCAAGCTAATTAACTAGCTTCTCTACTTCTATACGCTAAGAATAACTACTAGCATTTCTTTATTATAAATACTGTAGTTTATCTAGATAGTATTTATTATCTTGCTAAAGAAAGCTACTAGTCTCTAGATACTATCTTCTTAAAGCTATAAAAGAACTCTAGTAACTACGCTATCTAAGGCGTCTATTTCTACTCTTATACAGTAATAGAGAGAGTAGTAAGCTAGTATAGTATTAGATAGTATAAGATTCTTAACCTACTAAAATGCTATAAGCTTAATTTCTCTAAAGGCATGCTATACTTTCTATTTTAGTAGCTTAGTAAGAGGGCGGACAATCTAGCTATAATTCTTTAAGAAGGCTTAGTAGAAATTGCAGAAACCTAGAAATAATTAAAGGCTCTTAAGAGTTATAGGTATGGGCTAATTCTAGATAGTAGTAACCTTCTTAGAGTTCTTCTAGATTCTATTAGTACTTATAATTAATTCTAGAAACTTAGTACTTTTAATAGTAAATTTAGATTTCTTAATATCTACTTATAACCTAGCTTTATATAATTAATTAAGTACCTAGATAATATAGGCTTTGTACTTAAGCGAATTCTCTAAGTAAATAAGAATATTATTAATATATATTATATAGAAATTGTCTAGCAAGCTATACAACACCTTATTAATATATTACTAAAAGGTAGTAGAGCTATTATAGAGACTAAAGAGTAGAACTTAATACTTATAGTTGCTATACTACGTATAGAAAGACGTTAGATTCTCTACTAACTTATTAAGCTAGATCTAGTAGAAAGCTTACCTTACGTCTAACTTAGTAAAGACCGTAGCGCGTAACAGGCGTGTAAGCGTTTTCTAAATAAGAGAGATAGAATAGGTATCTTTTTTTGTAATAGTGTTAAGCTTTTAATAGTTAACGTAGAACCTCTATTCTCTACCTAGCTTTTTAGTAAATAGAACTAGTAACGCGTATAATACATTACTATAGATAATAAAGCCGCGATAAAGGTAGTTCTCTAGGTAATTCTATACTAACTATAGGTGCTCTAGTAACATGCTATAAAGAGAACTATTTGTTAAAGTATTTTTTACTATAAGCTTAATATTGTAATCTATACTCTCTCTATATAGTAGTAGAGTATTAGAATTCTTTTTTAAGAAATAGGCTATAGTTACGCTAGTATATTCTAGAAATAGAAGCTTTTTAGTAACTAGTTAGTAGAGTTCCTTTTCTAGGTTAGCAACTAGAGTTTCCTTTCTATTAGTAATAAGCTAATTAACCTTATAGACACTAAGGTACCTAATTATAGTATTTTTTTAACGCGTATTAATTATAAAGGCAGCTGCGCTAATTATATTAACGTTAAGCCTAGCCTTTAAGCATGTTTTCTGCGAAATAGGTAGCTTTTTTAGCTTGCAGGGCAACCTAGCAGGCGAGTTAAGATTCTTAAGCTACCTATCTATCTTACGCAGGTTATCTTAAAGCTTCTAGCGTTGTAATTCTCTCTTCTCTTATTATATTACTCTTAGCTTTTCTACTACTAATATTAGGGCGTTGTAGTAATTAGTATTAGCTTAGTAAGCTACTTAAGCTTTAGTAGTAGATTAAGAGGATTGTGTAGAGACAAACGCGTCGCGTTTGTAATTAATTAATTAATTAGTGTCTAGCTATATTAGTGCGCGCTGCTTATAGTTAACCTAAACGTTAACTTCTTTAAGTAACTTATAACTAATTATTGCGTTATAGTAGCTAGTGTTATAATATATAAAGTAAGTATAGATTTAGTAGCTTTCTAGTACTAAATTAGCTTTAAAGTATTTATCTACCTAGCTATTAGGTTATCTATTATACCTAGTAAGAGGGATTAGTTCTATACGCGATAGCTTAACGTAAAGGTTTTTTCTAAGAGTTTAAAGGTGCTTTAGATATACTAAGACGTAACTACCTACTTCTATATTAATTAAGCCTCTAAGCTTAATTATAAGACTATTTATAGATATTTAGTAGAGTAGAGTAAACGTAGAACTACTAAATAGCTTTTTACGTAGATTTATTACTCTAGTAGATAGCTCTAGAGAGAAGACTTCTTCTAGAGCTAGGCTTTTTCTAAATTATTAGATTTATATTCTAACGTATTATTCTTAGGTACTTATAGCTCTATAGGCTCTATAGGCTCCTTCTCTAGATTAATATTCTTAATAGCTTTCTGCGCAGTAGAGGCTCTAGAGTAATTACGGCTTAGGTAGCTAGGTTAGTAGCATTAAAAATAGGTAACTAGCTTCTAGGTTACTAGAGCTTTATTAGATACTAGAAAACCTAGAAGAGCTAGAGGCGCGCGTTGTAGCATTAACGCGATCGCGTTATGCTTTTTAGCCTTTCTAGTAGCAACGCGTGCTTCTTCTAGAGCAAGCTCTTAAGTAAGGTCTTAAGTAAGGTCTATATAGTAATTATAGTTATTAACATATTAACGTTAGTATATACCTAATTACGTACGTATAGTTTCTAGTAGCTTCTTATAAAATTTCTCTACCTATTAATCTACTAGAAGCTAACGCTTCTATACAAGGTAAAAGAAATTATTCTAGAAGTAGGTAAAATTAGTAGCGCTTTAGTAATAAAGCTTTTAGAAATTACAGTAAGCGTTTAGCCTTTTATATAGGTCTCTATAGCTTCTCTCTAGCTAATTAAGAATATAATTATAGAAAACTACTACGCTACTATTCTTAAT